>NC_048233.1:84451813-84557071 GCF_002007445.2 Ailuropoda melanoleuca | reverse complement strand
CGGGGCCCGAGGCTGGCGCTCTCGTAGGCTCTAACAATCCTAGGTTCCAGTCCGGCCACCGCCCCATTGGCCTTGGACCGGTCACTGCCTTTTCTGAGCATCAGTGTGGTCGTCTTCAAGTGGGCCCGACAGCACCAGCCTCGGGGGTCTGGCCCTACTGGGCCTGCCTCGATGCTGCGCGAACGTGCGCTGCTTTGCCTCGCTCGGTTAAATCCCAACGCTCGGGATTCTGGCAGGGCCAGGAGGTGTAGCTGGGCTGGTTTCTCCCACACCTGAATTCACATCTCGGCCTTGTCACTCATTGCAGCTGTGACCTTGGGTAAGTCACTTCTCTCTGAGCTTCAGTTTTCTGGTCTGTAAATCGGGAGAGTGATAATGAGATAAGCAACAACTTTTATGCAGCGCATATTCCACCTTCGGCCTTTAATGCTCAGCAGCTCTAGGGGACCGGAACAATTGTTGACCGCGGTAAAGATGAGGCAACTGAGGCACGGGGCGATAAGTCTTGCCCAAGGCCACAGAGCTCATTGGCTGCACCTGGTAGGGCCCAGCAAACTATAGATCTGTCCTGGACCTGCCCTGACTCGGTTCCTTCACAGCAGGATGGAGCCAGGTGAAGACATGGAGGAGGAAGACTCTCCAGGCGGCCGTGAGGATGGCTTCACTGCTGAGCACCTGGCCGCAGAGGCCATGGCAGCTGACATGGACCCCTGGCTAGTGTTTGATGCCCGCACCACACCTGCTGCCGAGCTGGATGCCTGGTTGGCCAAGTACCCACCATCCCAAGTTACTCGCTATGGGGACCCTGGCTCACCCAACTCTGAGCCTGTGGGCTGGATTGCAGCGTATGGGCAGGGCTATGTCCCCAACTCGGGCGATGTGCAGGGCCTGCAGGCAGCCTGGGAGGCTCTGCAGACCAGTGGGCGGCCCATCACACCGAGTACCCTGCGCCAGCTGGCCATCACCCATCATGTGCTCTCTGGCAAGTGGCTGATCCACCTGGCACCTGGCTTCAAGCTGGACCACGCCTGGGCTGGCATTGCTCGGGCTGTGGTGGAGGGCCGGCTTCAGGTGGCCAAGGTGAGCCCACGGGCCAGGGAGGGTGGGCGCCAAGTCATCTGTGTTTACACAGATGACTTCACGGACCGCTTGGGTGTACTGGAGGCGGATGCGGCCATCCGTGCAGCAGGCATTAAGTGCCTGCTCACCTACAAGCCTGACGTCTACACCTACCTGGGCATCTACCGGGCCAACCGCTGGCATCTCTGCCCCACTCTCTATGAGAGCCGTTTTCAGCTGGGGGGCAGTACCCGCGGCTCCCGTGTGCTGGACCGCGCCAACAATGTGGAACTGACCTAGTGTGGCCAACTGGGGGATACCACCTTCTGCCCCCCTCCCCCCACTCCCTGCTAGGGATGGATCCTCCTGTCTTCCTCCTCTTTGTCCCATGGAGTTTGAGCCCCCTAGCTCTGAGGACTAGGTCAACTGGGAACTGCCTGCATCTTCGATCCCTTTGAACTCTTGCCCTCTGTCCAGGGCTAACTCAAGTCCCCACCAGCTGGAGGCTCTGGCTCCCTGAGGGCCGGACCCTCAGCCTCTCCTTTTCACTGCTGCTCCCCTCTGTCATCCAGGACCACAGGCTGGGTACAGATTCCCAGGAGGAGAGCCTTCCTTGGCCACCCTCATCCCCAACTGTACCTCCCTTTCCTCCCGAATCGTTTCCTTCTCCTCCCTCACAAGAGAGAAAAATTAGTGCTTCCAGTCCCTCTTGGAGCCTTCACAGTCCAGGGGGCAAAGGCCCTGCAGGCCTAAGCATGCTATTTTGTTAGGGGGGAGGGAGTGATTGTATCCACTCAGCCCTTGGCAGGGAGAGGGGATGCCAGGGCCACGGACATGGGGCCTGCCCCTCCCTGCCACCTCATACAGCCTGCACCATCTTCTTCCTTCCTTCACTACCTTGACATGTGCCTGCTCCTGGCATTTCAATAAAACCCAATTTGGGTCTGTGTCTTGAGTGTTTTTTAAAATATTGTGTTGGTGGTTACCTGCTTTGGTCTCTGGAGAGAGGCAGGGCTAGGAGAGACTGCTTCTCTGCCCTAAGTGGGCACCCCTAACTGCCCCCAGTAATAAGATTCACCTCACTGCCAAGGCTGGGAACCTGTGAGAGCCTCTGCAAAGCCAGTCCTGCTGCTTCTCCATCCCAGGAATCAGAATCGGTTTCTCAGTGGTTTCCCATAAATCTAGGGGCCTGACCCAGCAAAGTCTGAGGGGCTACTGCTAGCCCGCAGGGTGTATTTGTGTCAGTTAGAGAAAGGTACCGTCTTGGCCCTGGCATTTCTAGGTTAGGGAATACGATCTGGTGAGCAGAGGACGGGCTAGATTCCGACGGCCTGGGTTGGACATCCTTATGCAGTAAACAACCTGCGCGACCATAAGGAACTCCGGCAGCTCTGGCATTTCGACTCACTTCTCCCAACCTGGCTGTCCTGGGCCACCGGACAGTTTGCAAAGCTTCCATATGTCTTATTTAAGTCTCACAACTTGCTTGGGAGATGTTGGTCCCGTTGTGTGGTCAAAGAAATGGAGGCCAAGAAGGAAAAGGAGTTCTCTCAGGGTCGTGCAGTGAGTTGAGCAGAGTAGGACGTAACACCCTGGCCCCTGCGTCCTCCTCAGACTGTTACCCAGGGCCTCACCCACCGTGAGTTCTTCACAACCCACAAGGCACATTCACTCACAAGATCGTGGGCAGCGCTGCTCTGGGAGCCTGGCTCCAACACCCCCAGCCCCGTGCCTAGCCCCGGCCTTGGCTGGAGGCCAGGGTTTCTGGCAAGGAGCCCCTTGGGCCGCTGCTCTCGTGCCATGCCGGAGCTGACTCAGCCTCCAGCAGCCTCACCAAATTGGAATTTGGAGCAGGGGAGCGGAGATGCCACTTGGCTGACTGGGTGGAAGTGGGTGAGTCATGAGATGCTGGCTCAGCCCCCTCCCCAGCTTCCTCCTCACCCCAAGTTTCCCCAGGGCTGAGTTCCCTCAGCCCAGCCCTGGGAAGTCCCAGAGCTAGGTGGTCTCCGACTTGGAGCCCATTGCCCTGCCTCCCTCAGACAAGCCGTGCTTTGCACTTGACCAAACTGGGCCAAGGCTTGGGGGGGGATCCTGCCAGGCCCTGATGGGTCCCACAAAGCAGCCCAGGTGGTATCAACAGCACCTGATTCTCCTTTCCTAACGAAGCATTTCACACTTCCTCTCTCTTCCATCCTCATGGCCCTACCTTAGCCCAGTCCTCTCTCCCCCAAATCACTGCAGCTTGCCTCTTCTGCCCCATTCCCTCCCATCGACCCCGTCTAGCCCCCCACAGCCAGCTCTCCTGCATAGCTACCCATGCCCCTCTCCTACTCAAAGCCCTTCCACGGTTCCCCATAGCCTGCAATATAGAGTCCACTCTCCTGAGGCGGACATGACCTTAGTTAGACCCCTGCCAAGCCCCAGCTTCCCTCAGGTGCCCCTTCCTGCCTGTGCTCACCCCACTGGAACCAACGGGCACTTCCTTCACCGCTTGGCATGCAGCCCTGGGCCTCAGGCCTTTCCTGCTTGAACACCTGTCATTCAGCAAGGATCAGGGGGTTACTTATGTAATCACTCGACGGATGCCTATCTCCCGCTGGTCTCTAAACCACATGCCCAGACTGTGGGGCTTAGTAGCAAGAACGTCTGAGTCTCAGCCCTGTCACAAGAGCCTAGCACAGTGCTTGGCCAGAGCAAACTCTCCATAAGTTAAACTCTGAATCCAAGTTTCCGTCCGAATCCAGCCCCTGCCTGTTCCTCCGGACTCCTCTCCTTCACTCTCTGCTTTACCCTTCTTGTTCCAGAAGTATGAGCTGCCTGGTGTTTCCTTGCATGCATGCTGTCCTTTCTCACTTTTGTGCCTTGCTCATGCTGTCACCTCCATTTGGTGTGCCTGACCCTCACGTGCTTTCCTGGCTGAACACCCCTCACACCTACCAGCCCATCCTCCCAGAGATTCTCCTTCCCCATTCATCTGCACCCCAGGATCCACACTGTGGCTCTCATCTGCGTGTCTGGGGCCCCCTGCAAGGACAGTGGCTCCACTTATCCCACAGGGTGTCTTCAGGGTCCAGCATAGGACCTGGCCTAGCACAAGTGCCAAATAAACGTTATTGAATAAATGAGTGATTGAATGAAAGTCACTCTCTGTCTCCAGGCCTGTTTCCTCATTCTGTTCATAACAAAAGCCAGGCACTGTGCTGTTTCCCTCCATCATTGAAGTCTCACCTGGCTCTGTTATTATTGCCATTTTGCAGAAGAGGAAACTGAGGCCCAAAGAGGTTCAATAATTGGGTCCAGGTTACAAAGCCGTAAGAGGCAGAGCCAAGATTTGAATCCGGGTCATCCAATCCCAGAGCGCCTGACGGCATCGTCGAGCCCCCACAGTAGGAAAGTGCTGTTGGAGTGAGGGGCTGCAGAGATAAATAAGCCCCAGCGAGGACTTAGGATCTGATTTGTAAAGCACACAATTTGGGTCCCAGGACTGCCGGGGAGAACAGACTGGGCCAAGACTCATTCCCATTTTACTGACGGAGAAACTGAGATCCAGAAAGTACAGTGACTAAGCCTACCTGAGCAGGAAGGCTCTCCCAGGCTTATGGTAAGGAATGCTTCCCTACCAGGCCAGGGGCTCGCCAAGATTCACCCCCTCAGGCTGTCAGGGGAGTCTGCCCTGTTTGGAGTAAGGAAACAACCCAGGCCCACGGTGGCCTAGGCAAAGTAAATTTGGACAAGCCCCTATGCTCATCCCTCTTTTATAAAACCACATAAAAGATGACTGCGGCCAGGGAACGGAGACCCCACACCCACAATCTACCCCCTCCCACTCACGTGGCCTGTGAACCCCTAAACTCCAGGAAGGAGGCTCGAGAGGGGCTGGTCAGGGAATGGGGTGAATATCTACACGACCCCTGATTTCAGCTGGGGCTAGGGGCTGAGCCAGGGAAGACAAGAAACAGCTGAGCTGGGAGAAAGTTTCAGCCAGGGCTTTGGTGAGGTTTTGGGGATTTTCCCAGCCGGGCAACTGCACCCCACTCCCGCCCACTGGGAGGGGCCCTGGCAGGGACGAGGCTTGGGTCACACAGCTGATTCATCCTGGGAGGGAAACTCCCCACTTCTCTGACGCGCATCCCCCAGACACTGAGGGGGTAACCTGAGGGCGCACAGCCCAGAAACCCACTGAACCCATTTTTCCTTGATTATTGGCTTTCCAGCAGGGCATGAAACCCACCCCCCCCGGTCTGGACAGAGGGTCAGAGTCAGGCAGTGGGGCAGGCATGGGGGCATCTTCCCAGGGAATGAACTCAGAGACGGGAACCAAAGCAATGGCCAGACATGAGGTGCCTCTGGTCCCCTCCCCTCACCCATTTGTTTAGTTGAGGATGCGAACGGGCACATGATCTAGTCCGTATCTGGCGCTCCTCCAAGCAGTGTGCGTGCATTACTGCATTTAGGTCCTCACAGCCCTCATTTTACTGAGGAGGGAACTGCAGCCAGAAGAGGTGAAGTAACTTGGCCATGGTCAAGGCTAGAAACACTCTGGCAGCCTCCACAAATCCCCAAAGTGCTCGTACACACCTCTGTGTGTGGCGGGGAGCTGTGTCCCTGGTCACTGCAGTTCTGGCTCCTGGCAACTCTAGAGGAGAGACATGTCACCCACTGGCCCTGGCTCCTCCCAGGCTAAAAAGAGAAAGCTTGTCCTGCGGGGGGGAAAAATCAGCCAAACCCCCAGAGGCCAGGAGAGGGCAGAGAAGCATTCCCGCCAAAATCTTCTTCTCTTAGGGCTTTGACTCCTTTCCAAACCCCCATCCTTTCCTCTGGAGACAGAGCCTCCCTTTCCGGTCTGCCAGCCTCCCTCCCCTCCCCGCTGCCAACATACACACTCACGCGGGAACACACAGACGCTGGTGTGCATGCTGAAAGCCCAGTCCCCTGCCCCTCGGCCCGGCGGGCTGGGGTCCCACCAGGTGTTGGAGGGGCCCTGAGAGTTGTGGCTTTATGAGGCATGGCCAAAGGCCCTCCACAGGCAAGTTCTGCCCCATCTGGCTCCCACTCACAGGCTGCATGACTCACCCCCTTGCCCCCCATGACTCAGTTTACATGGGTGCCCAGAGGTCCTCCCAGCGAGGGTGGGGTGGTTTATTGGCCCAGCCTAGGCCTGCCAGCCTTTTATCCCAGGTTAAGGGTTTCATCCCCCTCCTGGCCCGGAGCAGGAGCGGCACCCTGGAGCCCAGGGGTGGAGGTAAGCCTCAGGTCCGGGACAGTGGGGAGAGCCCAAGAACTGGGTGCAGGGCCTCACTCAGTCTGCAGGGAGCCAGAGCTGCTCCAAGAAACCTAAGGGGCTAGGCTGAGTTGGCAGAGCCGTCCTGAGCACTGACAGCAGGACCCTCGATGCCCTCCATGCAGAGGGAATGGTCCACATGGCACAAAACTCTATGGCAAGAATATGCTAACACTTACTGAGCCCTTCTGCAGGAAACCAGTCCTGTGCTAAGTGCCGTCCACACCTTATCTCATTTATTCCCCCAGCAACCCTGAAAAACAGGTACAATCATTATATTATTTTCACGATGAGGAACTGAGGCATAGAGAAGTTAAGAGAACGGCCCGGATCACACAGCCAGAAAGTGGCTGAGCTGGGGCCCCAACCCAGGCCACCTGACTCCAGAACTCTTGTGGTTATCCTTTGCTGCTTCCCTAAGCTGTGCTGGTTGGAGCAGGGGTGAGGGACACGGGGGTCGGCTCTGCCCCTCCCCCAGGTGACTCTCCAGTGAAACCTCTGGTTTTAGGGCTCACAGAGTGTAGATTACTCACCTACAAGAAGAGAAAACTGAGGCTCCCAGAGGAAAAGGGACCGGCCTGAGGTTGCAGAACCCATCAGAGATGCAGGCGGCTGGGACCATGTCTTTGATACTCTCCAGTATGTCCTGGGCTGGAGAGGTGGCTGGTGGGGGAGCGAACCCCAGGACAAGAGTGGGGACATGTTAGCTCTGTCCCTGACTCCTGCTTAATCCAGCCCCTTTCCTTCTCTGGAGCCTCAGGGTCCTCATCTGCCTCCTGGGGACAGGACTGCCATCGTAGCAGGGGGGCATGAGCCTCAAAGGACAACAGGGAGACAGGCACCTGTGCACGCTCAGTGGGCATCTGGGGAACGGGTAGAGTGATACCCTGGCCCTGGAAACAGCAGCCCAGCCCCCCTCGTACCTCATCCTCTTCCTCACCTGGGGCCCACCATGTGAGTCCCTCTGACCTTGAGAGCCTGGAGGGCCAGGCCCAGAAGACCTTCCCACGAGGAACTCCAGCCCCCTCTTCCCCAGATTCCAGCCTCAGCGAACTGGGCAACTGGGCGCAGGTCGCTTCCCTGTTCAAACACCACTCAGGAGTCCCCTGGTCTCCCAGCCCAAGTGAAATTCCTCAGCGGGGCATTCAAGGACCCTGGCTTAGGCCTCGCTCTGCCCACCCTCCTAGCTCACAGCCTAACACACATTCCACCACTTGCTCTGGACCTCGGCATCCCCAGGCCTCCCCTCTCTCCACCCCCCAGGCCCTTGTGCCCACCGACTTCAACCCCAGAAACAGCTCCCCCAACCTCAAATTCTCCTCTGCCGGAAAGCCTGTCCTCCCCCAGTGGGAAAGAATCCTTCCTTCCTGGGGGCTCCTGGGGTGCCCCAGTGCTCTCCAGCTCCTGCCACCAGCACTGTGGACCCACTGCCAGGGCTGTTTTCCTCAGTGTCTGATCACCTCTCTGCTGCTGTAACTGCCCTGGGGCCAAGACCAAGTCTTTCATCATCCCTGCCTCCCCCACAGCTGGCTCCATTCAACTTTATATTCAGTTAACTCAGGAGAATGGATATAGAAACTGGTCCAGCATGCAATGGGATTGGACTCAGCCATCAAAAGCAGTGAACTACTGTTCACAATGGTGAGAGACAGAAGACAGACACTCAAGAGCTCACACTGCAGGCCTCCACTGGTGTGAAAGTCCCGAAGAAAAAAAGACCGAACTGATCTGTGGCAATAGGACGAAGATAAATGACGTCCTGGGCGAGGGGGAGCAAATGACTGCAAAGAGGCAGGAGAGAACTTTCGGGGGGGGAGGAAACATTCTATATTTTGACTAGAAGGTGCTCACACAGGTGTCTAAAATGGTCAAACAACTGACCAATACATGTTATTGAATGTATAATATAGTTCAACGAAGCAGGTTTTTTTTTTTTTAATGGGGCAGATCTATATAATATTTGGTGGAAGGATTTCCAAGATACAAGAAAACAAAACAGCAAGGAGAAAACAGGCCTCAGAGCAGACTACCTTTTGGGTAAAAAGATACACGAGAAGGTGGTCCCACCAGAGTGTAGTTTTCACCGTGTACCCTGTGTGGCTTCTGGATCTGGAAGCATGTAAATGTATTACCTAGTTGAAAGAGAAAAGCAACGAAAAATTTAAACATAGAAAACAAAGTAAAAAATAAAGATCATGTTTTAAAGTAATTTAAGGGGCACCTGGGTGGCTCAGTCGGTTGAGCATCTGCCTTCGGGTCAGGTCATGATCTCGGGGGTCCTGGAATCCACCTGCATTGGCCTACATCAGCCTTCCTTGCTTCCTTGGGCTCCCTGCTTAGCAGGGAGTCTGCTTCTCCTGCTCCCTCTGCCCCTCCCCCCACTCCTGCTCTCGCTCTCTCTCAAATAAATAAATAAAATCTTTAAAAAAATAAAATAAAAAAATAACCTAAAATAATATCTATAAAATCCCCCAAACACAAAATATTTAAAAAATTTTAAATACAAAATATTTCAAATTTTTTCAGAGCAGGTTAAAAAGAAAGTAATCCTGCAGAGTCCTATAGGACCATATCACACAAGGAATTTAACCTAGGTTAGGGACTCATTGAAGTCCTCCTGAGGAAGTGGTGGGGAAACTGAGATCTACAGGATGAGAGAGGATTGGCCAGGCTGGGGAGGGATGAGGAAGTGCATCCTGGGCCCAGGGAACGGCCTGTGCGAAGGTGAGATGCTGAGTTCAGCAGCAAGTCTGGGGCACATAGAGTAAGTGGGTAGAGCCTAGGCAGGCAGCCTACCTCTGGAAGGGCCCGGAATGCCATGCTAAGGATTCTGGCCAGTTTCAACGGGCAGACTAACAAGGCAGTGAAGAGCTCGGGCTCCGGAGATGGACACATAGGTTCAAATCCTGGCTCTGCCATTTCCTCACTGTGCGGCTTTTCTCAAGTTGCTTAACTTCTCTGGGCCGCCATTCCCTAATCTGTAAAATGGGTGTAATATTATTATCTATCTCTACAGGATTGTTGTGGGGATTAATAAATTACTTTAAGGGGGCGCCTGGGTGGTTCAGTCATTAAGCGTCTGCCTTCGGCTCAGGGCATGATCCCAGGTCCCTGGGATTGAGTCCTGCATTGGGCTCCCTGCTCAGCTGGGAGCCTGCTTCTTCCTCTCCCACTCCCCCTGATTGTGTTCCCCCTCTCGCTGGCTGTCTCTCTCTCCGTCAAATAAATAAATAAAATCTTTTTAAAAATTTAAAAAAATAAATAAATTATTCTCAACAGTTCGTAAGAGCTCAGTGAGTGTGAGCCCCGAGCATTATCCTCACGGCCCTCCAAGCCCTACAATCAACCTAAAAGAACAGCAGGTATGTGAGGCACCCACACCACTCCTTTCCAGGCCTCAGTCCTCCTGCGTAGCAACTCAAAAGCTGCCAGACCTCAGAAGGGTCCAACTCTGAGACTGAAATGGTCAGAATTTTAAAAGATTCCCTCAGGCTGCAGGTGGGAAATGGAGAGGAAGGAGCCGAGTTGGAAGCTGTGGAGAGCGTCCGGGAGACGGAGGATGGGGCCAGGACCCAGGGAAAGAAATGTTGGTTGAAGTGAACTAAAATGTCACCACCAGGTGGGGGGGGTGGCTGGAACACTTATCCACTGCTGGTGGCAGGTAAAATGGTACAACCACTCAGAAGCACTGTTGGAGAAAATCAAAGGCAAACGTCCATGTACCCTGTGACCCAGGAATTCCACCCCTGGGCACTTATCCTGGAGAAGTGAGGGCAATCGGCTACCAAAGGACACATCCATATATACGAAGCTCAAGAACAGGCAAAAGTCATCGATGATGCTAGAAGTCAGAATAGCGGTACCCGCGGGTGGGGAGTGGTGATTGAGGGGGGCCACGAGGAGCTTGGGAGTTACTAGAAACGTTCTCTATCGTGATGAGGGCAGTAGCTACACAGATTTACATACATGTAACATGTTGGATGAGCGCACCTCACTAGATGTATATTGAACTCAAATTTAGCCAGGAACCTAAATATAAGAACCAAAATTATAAAACAATTAGAAGAAAACGTAGGGGTAAATGCCCAAATTTGGTAATGGATTCATAGCTCTGACACTGGAAGAGTGAGCAACAAAAGAAAAAGCAGAAATTGGACTTCATAAACATTTTAAAAACTTCTGTGCATCAAAGGACGTTATGAAAAATGTGAAAAGACAACCTACAGAATGGGAGAAAATATCTGCAGATCATATTTTGGATAAGGGTTTGATAGCCAGAATATATGAAGAACTTGTATAATTCAACAACCACAAAAAACAACCCAATTAGGGGCGCCTGGCTGGCTCGGTCAATAGAACATGGGACTCTTAATCTCAGAGTTGTGAGTTCAAGTTCCACGTTGGGCATGGAGCCAACTTAAAAAAAAAACTAAAAATGGGCAAAGGACTCGAATAGATATTTGTCCCTGAAATACATATAAATAGCAAAAAAGCACATGAAAAGATATTCATCAAGAAACATGATTGGTTATTAAGGAAATGCAAATTAAAACACAATGAGATACCATGCCACACCCTCTAGGATGTTTTCCATTTCAAAAATGGAAATCATAAATGTTGGCAAGGATCTGGGCAAATTAGAACCCTTACACGCTGCCAGTAGGAATGTAAAATGGTACAACCACTTTGTAAAACCGTCTGGCAGTTCTTCACAAGGTCAAACAGAGAATTACCAGATAAGCCAGCAATTCTACTCTTAGGTACATACCCAAGATAAATGAAACATATGTCCACACAAAAACTTGCACACAAATGTCTATAGCAGCCTAAGTCATCATACCCCAAAAGGAGAAACATTCAAATACCCATCAACATATGAATAAATAGTGGTATATCCATACAATAGAATATTATTCAGCAGGAAAAAGAACAGAGTATTGCTACACACTACAACATTATAGAGCCTGGAAAACGTGATGCTAAGTGAAACCAGCTACGGAAGGCCACATATTGTATGATTCCATTTATATGAAATGTACAAAATAGGCAAATCCATAGCGACAGAAAGAGGATTTGTGGTTCCCATAGATGGGATTGGGGGTGATTTCTTCATGGGAATGGGATGATTTTCTGGGATAATAAAAGAATTTTGAAAACTAGAGAGAAGTGGTTGTACAACATTATGAATGCACAAAATTCTATTGAAGTCTACACTTTAAAATGGTTAATTGTATGTTGTGTAAATTTCAACCGCATTTATAAAATAAACAAACTTCGATTTAAAAAGTGAATGGAGGGGTGCCTGGGTGGTTCAGTGGGTTAAGCGTCCAACTCTTGGTTTCAGTTCAGGTCATGATCTCAGGGTCCCAGGATGGAGCTCGAGTAAGGCTCCACGCTCAGTGGGAAGTCAGCTTGAGGATTTCTCCCCCTCTCCCTCTGCCCCTCCCAATCTCTCTCTCTCTCTTTCAAATAAATAAATACATCTTTAAAAAAATAAAAAGTAGGGGCGCCTGGGTGGCACAGCGGTTAAGCGTCTGCCTTCAGCTCAGGGCGTGATCCCGGCGTTACGGGATCGAGCCCCATCAGGCTCTTCTGCTATGAGCCTGCTTCTTCCTCTCCCACTCCTCCTGCTTGTGTTCCCTCTCTCACTGGCTGTCTCTATCTCTGTCGAAAAAATAAATAAAATCTAAAAAAAAAATAAAAAGTGAATGGAAAATGAAACACATAGACATCACCTCCAATATGCTGGGGGCACTGATAGAACTTGCTGTGTGCCAAGCACACTCACCCATCGCCTCCTTTTGCCTCACTGCAGCCCCAAGTGCTGGACATTCTCTGGGGCTCAGAGAGGGGAAGAGACTGAGCCAGGCTCACACAGGGTGCCATGGGACAGTGCCCTGGTTTCTCAGACCTCTGGGCTCTCAGACTCCTGCAATCACAGTGGCCCCTTGGGAATTTCGCCTGGCCTCCCTGGGTGGGAGCGGGTGAGGTCAGGGGCCAGGAACGTTTCTGCAGCCGTGAAGCAGGAGTTAGTGACTGAGGAGCTTGGAATGTGCTGCCTCTGAAAGGACCTCCTTGTGGCTCCACCAACGGTTAGAGCAGGAAGGGACTTTCAGAACCATGTAATCACACACCACACACACACACACACACACACACACACACACACGGATTTGAGACCTGAGCCCCTGCTCAGTCACTGCCCCAGGATGCTGGGGGAGTGGGGCAGGGTGGTGTTTCTGGATCAGATGGATGTTTGCAGTCAAAGCTGACCTGTGTCAGCCCTCACGTGTGCCACCATCTGGCCACCTTTGTCACCTTGACCCATCCAACTTGGGCTCAGCCAAAGAGTTCAAACATCAGTTAGTGTGTGTGCTGCATGATTGCCTAAACATGTGACCAGAACTCCAAGGGCTCCCACTTCTGGAGCTTTCTATTAACATGTGTATTTGTTTTTATTTGTCAAGTTCTTACTATATGCCAGGCTAAACATGTGATATTATTTTATTCCTATTCTCTAACAACCCTGAGCCGTAGTTATCATTATGTGTCCATTTGACAGAGGAGGACACAGAGGCTCTGAGAGATCGTGTGTCTCATCTCGGTATACAGCTGGTGAGCAGCCTAACCAGAGTTCAAACTCCAGAACCCAGAGCTGTCTGATTCCAGCATTCATGTTCTTTTCCATGGATCACACTGCCTCGAATCTCTCTCTCCCTCTGTCTTTCTCACCTCTACATTTCTCATTCTGGTAAATGGCTGTTGGTTTCTTTTCTTTTTAGAGAAAGACAAGCACTGGGTAAGAACAAGGGCAAGGGAGACGCACCAAGCTGGCAACCAGCTTCCGAGTGCACAGCACTTTCTAGCTTACAAAGCGCGTTCACGTTTATGATCTCATTTCATCCTATAGCAACCCCATGAGGTCAGCAGGAGGCTCAATTATTCCCATCGGGACTGGGACTCAAAGGGAAGGTGACCCACCCAAGGTCAGAGACAGAAGATGGTAGCTCTGGGACTGAACGCCCAGGGCCAAGCTGGCCTTCTGTCTCTGAATCCTGAGTGCATCCACAGACCCCTGGCTTCAGTCCCCAAGGAGGGCAGCCCAGGACCCTGCTTCTCCCGAACTCTTCCTTCTCTGAGGACAAAACTGGAGCTAACCAAATGGAGGTAGCAGTGGAAAGCAGGAGAGCCCAACTCGCTTTCTGTATCTGTGTGACACTGGCAGCCCCTTACTCTCGCCTTAGTTTTCCCATCTGCAGCATGGGAGGAAGCAGAGAAGCTTTGGGGTGGTCCTCTTAGCACTGACATCCTGCACCTGTGAAAAAGTGTCTGGGAGGGCTTTGGGCAATCTGGCCTGAGCGTGGGGTTGGAGCTCCCACAGCCCTGATTTGGGAACCTGCTTCAGCCACCCGCTTAGTGATATAAGGCACTTCATTTCAACATCCCTTGGCCTTAGTTTCCCCATCTGTAAAATGGGGATGACGATGGTACCTACTCCCCAGGGTTGTTGGCCTTGGTTGCTGAAATTTGGCCCCAGCCTCATATTCATACAGATCTTTGACATAATCTCCAAATAAGGCTGGTGGCCACACAGCCCCCAAAGAGCGGTGACAGTATTTAAAGAGGATGGCATTAATCAGACCACAAGACAACTGTGTCCCACTGCAAGCTCTGCAGGCTCTTAACCGCGTATAGAGGCTCTGAACTAAAACTTGTTATAAATTCTGATATTATCCTATGAGTAGCGCGATCATGTTGCCTTGTATTTGCGGGTAGTTCAAACCATTAACTTGCTCATTGTAAACATTTAAAATATACCACCCTTTTGGTAAGCCTGGTT
Source organism: Ailuropoda melanoleuca (assembly GCF_002007445.2). Classification (NCBI taxonomy): domain Eukaryota; kingdom Metazoa; phylum Chordata; class Mammalia; order Carnivora; family Ursidae; genus Ailuropoda; species Ailuropoda melanoleuca. Next base: position 84,542,891 of record NC_048233.1, on the reverse strand, counting down.
TATCATTTATCCACTTTTTAGTATACCTGAACCTTAAAACGATGCCAGCAGGTGTGAAGCGTCGAATGGCAAGAGCGCAGATCCTAGCATGAAGTAAGCACCCGGTAAATAAATAATGGCCACCACAGTCACATTTATAACCCACTTTACTATTTCCAGACCCCTTTCTCATTCTTCATTCCGACCTCGCACGCGCTGCAAGGCGTGATTCCTTCGTCCCATCTGACGGATGCAAAAACTGAGGCCAACCCAGGCGGTGAGTGGGCTCCGGGGCCTGCGCCCGGCAGCGGGAAGGCGGGCCCAAAGCCTGGGCTCGCGAGCGGGGTGGGGCGGGGCGCCCAGCCGCTTACAGGTGCATAAATCCGCGGGGGAATCCTCGGCTCCACCTGGGCGCGGCGAGGAAATTGCACCATGTATGGGCAACTACGTCAGAGGGGGCAGACCCGCCGCTGCCGCGGGGGACGCCAGGTCAGTCCCTTTCCCCACGAAAAGGCGGCTCCCGGACTGTAGGAGGCGTGGACAAATTCAGTGCGGACTGGCAAAAGGCGGCGCGTCTGGGGAGGTGGAGCCCTGAGGTGTCCAGCGCCGTTGAAAATCGCCCGCTCCCCCCGCTCCCAATCGAAGTGGTTCAGCCCGAGAACTTTTCATTCATAAAAAGAAAAGACTCGGCGAGGAGCAAGTGAGTCAGAACCGAAGCCGGCGACGCGGACCCCACAAAGCAGCCAGCCAGGGCATGTTCCGAGACTTTGGGGAACCCGGACCGAGCTCCGGGGCCGGCGGTGCGTACGGCGGCCCGGCGCAGCCCCCCACTTCAGGCCAGCAGGTGAGAGGGACCCGACGCCTGGGGTTCCCGGGTGGACAGCGCCTGGGACGCTGCGGTCGGCTCCGCACACTCTGGGATTGGGTCCGGGAACAGGAGTAGGGACTGGATCTGGGGCCGTGGCCGTGGCCGTGGCCGTGGCCGCGGATGCTGCCCATTCTCCACCGTCTAGACGCACATTTCCCCCACAGCCCTGGGGAACGCGCGGCGGGCGCACAAAGATCTGCGAACGTCCCCTCTCGCTCGCCCCTTTTTCCTTCGCTGTCTACTGTGTATCTGTCCCGCCGTCTCTGTTACCTTCTTTCTTTCCTCCCGTCCACGACTAATTTCTTTGTCCTGTCTGCGTTAGAAGGGCGCCCCTTAGTCCAGGATTAGTCCCAGCTCGGACAGGATCAGAGGGTGTCTGATCCAACGCGAACTTAATTCCCGGGATCCGGGATCTGGGCTGAGGCCGAGAAGTCCCCATATAGGAGGGAGGCGGGATCCAGCGGCAGGCTAGCCCCGACAGACTGGGAATCCTCAGCACAGTCTGTGACCGTCTGTGTATCCGTTTGTCTGTCCCTTTCTACCCTGTCGCCAAGTACATATCGCCTTCTTGGCGCAGTGGAGCCTGGTGGGCCCCGGGATACTGGTTCTCGACCCCTTTACAGGCTGGGGACGGTGGAGACTGCGAGATGCCGGGACGCGCGGGCTCTTGGCACCGGGCAGCTCCCGTGCCCCCGACTCTCTCGGCACCGAACGGCGCCCCGCTGCAGGTTGGGGGGACTTGGGTGGCTGCAGGTGCCCATTTCCTGTCGAGGGGCAGCGCGCACGTGTCGCTAGGGGAGGGAAGGAGCGGCGTCCGTTCCGCCGAGTCACAGCAGCCGAGTCACGGTGGCTGACTCACCCAGGGCGCCCCTCCCTTCCTGGCCCGGAGCGGCCCGGGCCCGGACTACCTCAGGAGCGGGAGATGCCGCCGGCGGTGCCTGGGTCCCGGAACTGGGGTCACTGGGCCACTGGGCCCGCAGCGCTGGGCCAGGGACACCGCTGTCTGGACTTGCCTGGGCTTGCGGCCCGCTTCCCGGAGGCCTGGGTGCCAGGGCCCAGCCCCAAGGCTTGAACCCAGTTCTCCTCCCCAACACTGAATCCCCATCTCAACTCCTTTCTCAGATTTCTGGAGGAAAGAAAATCTTGGCAGGTAATACATGGAACGCATACAGTGCAGCCCTCATGGTTTGGGGAGGTTTCTACCACCTTAACTGTATTTCACAGAATCTAAGAATTCACTGATTTGAAAACCCATTATTTTGTGCCACTAAATGTTTCTAAAGTTGCCAAGTGAACTGTGATTTCAGAGCTACTAAAGGGCATCTCTTAGCATCAATGAAATGCCATAATCCTCACCTATGACAATATTAAAAACAAGGAAACTGAGGCACATGGAGGTTAAATAACCTACCCAGAGTCATAGGCAGTAAGTGGCTGAGCTAAGAGCTCACTGGGACAGCCCACACCCAGGGCACCTGTGCACTGGACACCAGCCGCTCACCAAGCCCTGTCACACACACTCTCTCACCGGATTCTCACGGCCAGCCTTGGAGATAGGAGCTGGAATTCTCCTCTTTGTGCAGATGGGATTCAGGCAGAGTACAGGAGTATGCCTGGGCCCAGACTCCACTTCCCACTTACTGGCTATGTGTCTACGGACTACTTTTTTCCTGTCTGAAAATGAAGACACTGTTGAGCAAATTAGATGAGTCAGTATTTGTAAAATGGTTGGGACAGTGCCTGGAATTCGTACTTTAGAAGTATTAGTTCTGATAGGGAGATGAAGGCACAACAGGGTTATGAGACTTGCCCAAAGTCACACAGCTCATAAGCAGGGATTTGTCACCAGGTCAGTGTCTCTGTCAAGGTGTCTCTGGGAACCAGCAGCTGCATTGAGGGTGGATGGCAGTGTGGCTTCTGTCCAGGGGAAGCCCTCAGTCTACACAAACCTCACCCTTGGCTCTCCATTTCTTGTCCCTCAGAAGTTCCACCCCGTGCCGAGCATCCACGCTGTGAGTGGCAGCCAGGAGCTACAGTGGATGGTGCAGCCTCACTTCCTGGGACCCAGCAGTTACCCCAGGCCTCTGGCCTACTCCCAGTACAGCCCCCCGCAGCCCCGGCCAGGCGTCATCCGGGCCCTAGGGCCACATCCAGGGGTGCATCGCCGGCCCTGTGAACAGGTAAGTAGCAGGGGCATCACACGGGTTCTGATGCCCACGGGGGTGCTGAGGTGCAGATGACAAGTTCTTGGCCAAAAGAACACAGGCCTAGAACAGGGGGACGTGGTGGGGTAGGGCCCCCAGGAGTGGTGACTCCTGGCCAAGGCAGAAAGTAACAGGAGTCCCTGGGGTGATCCAGAGGGCTGCTTCTAGATCAGGGAGAGCTTTCTGGAGCTGGAGGTATATTAGCCCAGAAGGATGGGTAGGATTTGCATAGATAGAGATGAAGGAAAAGACATTCCAAGTAGAGGGGATGGCAGGAGCAAGAATGGAGGTGGAGGTGAGAACATGTAAAGTGTACATGTGGAAAGCTGGGTGGGCGGTAGCGGGTCTCCACCTGCTGACATGTATGGTGATGGTGAGTGTGCACTGTCTATGTGGCTGGGGAGAGAACAGAAAGGGGAGGGTTCCCTGCAGCTACTCTCTAGGTCTAAGTTTCCCTATTCTCATTTAATCTTTACAAAAAGCCTCTGGGGAATGCACTCTGGTTTTCTCCATTTTACAGCTGGGAAATGAAGGCACACAGAGGTAGTCACTTGCCCAGATCACCCAAGTAGTGAGCAATGAAACAGGTCTTTCCAATTCTAAAGTGAGATCCTACCATCAAGCCACACTATCTCATCCAGACCCAACAGAGGCTCGAACCACAGTGAGCTGGGAACTCTTGGCTCCCCAACCAGGGCTCCTGCTTTCACAGTGCTAAAAAAAAAAAAAAGAAGTCCTTACCAAAATAAATAAGAGATAGAGGGTCTTTAAGGGAGTGGCTCCTCCTTCATTTTGGTATATGTGACTGTAATGGAGTGAGGCTGGCCCATTAAGGAGCTTGTCCTGACATCAGGGTAGAAGATGAGGAAAGAGGTCAGGATCTTGGGAAGATGTGCAGTTAGACAGGCCTTTATGACCAACTGGAGAAGAGGACCAGGCTGTGAGCCCCACAGACAGACTCCTGGACTTCTTCAGCCCTGTCCTGAGGGGGGCTCTTTGTTTCTGGGACTCCTAGACTGGGGCTGTGAGCTCTAAGTGGGGTTCTTTTGGGGAGGTGGTCTCTGTCAGCAGGCCTCTCAATGTTGAATAGAGTGAGTGGATTTTAATTTCTGCTCTGGGACCATAAACGAGTTATTCATCCTCTCCCGGCTTCAGTTCCTTACATGGAAAGCTGGGTTAAGAATCTGTGTAAAGCTCTTAGCCAGCATGTAATAGGTTCCTAATAAAAAATGACTTAGTGGCAACACTCATTAACCCCTTCTAGCGCTCACAACCTCTGGGGAAGAGGACACTTGGTTATCAAGAGATTGAAAAGAATGAGCGTCCTTTGAGAAGGAGTGGCTGGGCCCCAGGGGTTCAGAGTAAGAAAGGCCACTTCTGGCTGGGCAATGAGAGAAGGCTTCCTGGAAGCGCCCATCTCGGTTGAGTCCTGAGAGATGATGGGGTGGGGGGGTTGAGGTTTGAGGAGTGTGTGTGGCGGGCATTCTGAGAGAGGAATCAGAGGAGGCAAAAGCTGGGTGAGGGGGAAATCTGATTAATTCAATCTTATTAAAGCGTGAGTGCAGGGAACCGGTCGCGGTGGAGTGTGGTCCCTGAAGCACAGGGCACTGTCACGCCCTCCGCCAGGGTCCTCGCACTGGGCCACCGCACAATGCCAGTGCCGGGCAACCAGGGCCCAGAGTCTACCTCACTACTCCCTCTACCCGTCCAGATCAGCCCGGAGGAGGAGGAGCGCCGTCGAGTGAGGCGTGAGCGGAATAAGCTGGCCGCGGCCAAGTGCAGGAACCGGAGGAAGGAACTGACCGACTTCCTACAGGCGGTGAGCACCGGCCGGCGCGGAGGGTGTCCAGGCCCTGGTCCACCGAACCTCAGAGGGGCGCGGCTCCCCTGAGCCTGCGGGGCCCCAGAGGGCGGCCGTATACGAAGTCCCCTTCCCCCAGGCTCCCGTCGGAGGAGCAGTCCTTCCGAGAAAACGACGAGGAAAAAGCGATTAAAAATTAGTTACAGCGCGTCTCACTCCCAGCAAAGCAGAGCAGAGTTAAAGCTTCGGCGGACAACCTCCCTCTAAGATGCTCCCGGGCCTGATGGGAGTCGAGCCCATTTTCTCCCAAGGGCTCATGGGAGTTGTAGTCCAGACTCGCTGGAGACCCACCCCCACCCCCCAACTAACAGCACCTCCGGAGGCTACACGGTATTCAGCCCTCATCTTCTAACTCCTCTCCTAACACTCCACAGGAGACTGACAAACTGGAGGACGAGAAATCCAGTCTGCAACGAGAGATTGAGGAGCTGCAGAAGCAGAAGGAGCGCCTGGAGCTGGTCCTTGAAGCCCACCGCCCCATCTGCAAAATCCCGGAAGGGGCCACGGAGAGCGACACTGGCGGCACGGGCGGTACCAGCAGCACCAGCAGCCCACCAGCCCCCTCCCGCCCTGTACCTTGTATCTCTCTTTCCTCGGGGCCTGTGCTTGAACCCGAAGCATTGCACACCCCGACGCTCATGACCACACCCTCCCTGACTCCTTTCACCCCTAGTCCCGTCTTCACCTACCCCAGCACCCCTGAGCCCTGCTCCTCAGCCCATCGCAGGAGTAGCAGCAGCAGCGGGGACCCATCCTCTGACCCTCTCGGCTCCCCCACACTCCTTGCCTTATGAGGCACCCCAGCCTCCCTACCTGCGGGTGCCACTCTAGCCAATGTCTCCCCACCCATTGGTCCAGCTGGCCTGGACCATATCCCATGCCCATCCCCAGCAGGCTCTTCTCCATCCCTCCAGATGAGACTGAACGTATTTTGCCTCCTAGTAGAGCCAGCTTGGGGCCACCAAAGCTGCCCACTGTTTTTCCAGAGCTGGCTTCTCTAGCACAATTTGCACTAAATCAGAAACAAAATATTTCCCATTTGTGCAAGGGAACTCGTGGCGACCAAAAAGGACTTTGTAGATCCCTAGAGGTCCTCTAGAGCCCTAAGCCCCTCCAGACCACACCTATAGTCTTCATCACCCTCTTCCTGTGATCCACCCAATCCTACTTGGACCGAAGGTGATGCCCAATCACCAGCCTAGAACACTAACTCACCCAGCCCCACACTGCCAGCAGCACCAAGTGATTGAACCAGGGCATTCTGCTGGCCTCTCCTGAATGGTAGGAGAGTGCCAGAGGCTTCTGTGATGAGCTGACCTGCAGCCCCCCAGCTCTGAGGAGACTTTAGCTCCAGGGAATCCAAGCCTCCACAAGGAAGGCAGCTGCTATTTATTTTCCTACAGAGAGTATTTTTATACAAACCTGCCAAAATGGAATAAAAGGCTCGAAGTTCTGGCCTGGTCTCATTGAACCCAGAAGCGAAAGGGAGAACATTTGGAACCAGAAGCCCTAGGCTCCGGTCTCAGCTCTATGGACTTAACTGCATGAGTTTGGACAAATTATTTTATATTTCTGGACCTCAGTTGTCTTATCTGACGAATGAGGTTACATCTGCTCTGCCTCGTCTCCAGGACTGAGAGGAGGAATAGAGTGCTGTTGGGTGCAAGCCAAAAGGATTATCATCTTCCTCCTGATGGGGGCCCACAGCGCTCCTGCGTGGGCCACAGGAGGGCGCTGTTATGCCCCTTCCAGCCTCGGGGGAGGCCGCTGAGTGGGTTCTAGGCCCCCAACACCTGCTTCCTGCCCCATTGTCTTGGACAGGAAGGAGCCGGGAAGGGAGCTGGAGCCACTTCAGGGACCGGATCACGGCCTGTCCCGAGGCCTAATGGGGGGAGCCAGGGGCCTAACACGGTCCCACATCCCGCCCCAGGCTTGAGGTGGTCGGGGAGTCAGCCACCTTAGACCTGCAGCCCCTCCGGATGTGAAAGGTACCCTGTCTTAACGTCCCCGCCCTCGTCCCCACCCCGGCGAGTCCCAAACAGACGCTGCCCAGGCCACGGGCTCTGCTTCCGTTCCAGTTTATTAGCCCCCACCCCGCCCCGAGCAAGTCCCTCCGCTCCAGCCTCCAGTCCCCCTGCTGCCCCACCGAGGAGAGCGAGGGGCCCTCCTTAGTGCCAGAGTTTCCAAATCCATGCCCGCGGCCCCTCGTGCGCAGGCGGGACGGCGTCCAGGTCCCGAGGTCCACCGCAGTCCCGGTGCTTGGGAAGCAGTCTGGTCGGGCGTCGACGTGAAGGAAGCTGAGCCCTCAGTCATCTGGGGAGCAGGCTAGGGGCAATTGATCCGGACTGCCCACGCTGCCGGTGCTGGAGCTTCCATCGCCCAAGTCGCGGGGCCCGCAGGGGGGCAAGGCGAGCTCGGGTGTCGGCCCGGTGCTTGAGCCCCCAGCGCCGCCGGGGCCGCCCCGGGGGCCCCACTCCTCGCCCAGAGCCAGGCAGAGCTCCTTAAGCGCCAGGTTCTCCCGCAGCAGCTCCTCCTGGCGGCCCTCAAGCTCGGCCAGCTTCTGCCAACAACCGCCCAAGTCCTCGCGCACGGCTCGGGATGCTTGGGTCCCGAAGAGCTGCCACTGGCGCGCGGCGCGCCGCCCGCGCTGGCGCTCCGAGTCCAGGAAGCAGCAGAGGTCGCGCAGCTCACGGTTCTCGGCCTGTAAGCGCCGGTTGAGCTGCTTGAGCTCGCGGATCTCGCCCAGGTGACCCTGCAGCTGCCGATTCACCTCCTGCATGAGGCGGCCGCGCTGCACCAGAGCCGCCAGGCGCGCCGCCTCCTCCCGCCGCAGGCGCCGCACCAGCTCTTCCTTGCCCAGCGCCGCCATCTCCTCGTCCGTCAGCTCCTCCAGGCCGCCCGCCTCGCCCTCCATGGCTGCTCAGGCGTCTGGAGCATCGCCTGCCCGCCGCCGCGGCCCAGGAGCCCACGTCGAGCTCTGCGCGCTCAGGGTCGGGCTCCCGCTCCGCGGGCGGCAGGCTGTGGCAGTGTAGCGTAGGCTGCAGCAGCCGCCCGGGGGTGGGCACGCGGCGGGGCGCGCGCCGGGGCGGGGCCGTATGACGTTAAGGAAGGACAGCCAATCCAGGGAAAGATCCCCGGAAAAGGGCGGGACTTGATCGCGGACTACAGAGAAAGAGAGCGCCCCTTCCCCGCCCACTCCAGACCGCGGAGTTACTGACCGCGTTGGACCCTGGGTCCCAGCGCCACCATCCTCCGCGACAGGTAACCCCAAACTAGGTGCTCCGTACTTCCCAGTTCCAGAGTTCCTCAAGCTCTCGCCTAGGCCTCTCAGCTCCCGAGAACCAAGACTCCGGTGTCGGCCACCGACTCTCATGCCCAGCCCCCGACGGAACCCTGGCGGATCTCGTTTCCTAGCTTAACTCTCGCTCAACTTTCCTAGCCTAGTTATGCTCGAGAGTCTCGGCCCACTGAACATCGCTCCCAGCTCTTCGGAACCTTGAGTCCAAACGTGTCTGACTCACCATCAGCCTACCCTTTCATGGAACGTTTCCTGCCCGGGGTGGGGAGGCGCATACAGGGATTCGTTTGTTCAATAAAATTTTATTGTGTGCAAAGCCCTGGCAGAAATAAACTCGACTAAGATTCTGATCCTGTCCTCAAAGGGGTCGTAATTTATTTTTTAAAAGGTTTTATTTATTTATTTGAGAGAGAGAGAAAGAGTGCACGAGCGTGGGTGGGGAAGAGGGAGAGGCAGACTCCCCGTTGAGCAGGCAGCCCCATGCGGAGTTCAATCCCAGGACCCTGGGATCATGACCTGAGCCTAAGGCAGACGCTTAACCCACTCAGCCACCCAGGTGCCCAAGGGGGTTATAATTTAGTGGGGGAGACAGGCTGTGTTAAACCAGAAGTAAACGGGGGAGGGGCATGGTCTGAAGGATCTCCACCCCCCGTAAAAAAAGGTTTCCCCAAAGAGGTGGTAATCTGAGCGGCCCCGAAAAATGCATAGGACTTTGCTAAGTAAAGAGAAAGCTATTTCAGGGAGCAGGAATAGCGTGGTGAAAGACACTGGGGGCCTAGCTATTTTAAGATCGGAGAGAGTAGCTCCATGTTTTCGAAAGGTAGTTGTGTGGAGAAAATGGTAAAGTGAGGGAGAGAAGCAACAAAGGTAGTTGGCTGGAGCGTTGCCACGGGCCAGTAGGATTTTAAGCAGGGGAGTAACATTTTAAAATACGCGTTAAAAAATTATTCAGTCTGCTCAGTGAGGGATGGACCATGGGGAAGAGATGTAGGCAGGGAGATTAGTAAGAACACTGTCAATGGGCAAAGTAGAGCTATGCAGAAGGACTGGGCTGGGACAGTGCCAGTAGGGGTGGAGAGGACAAAACATCCTAGAAATATTCAGAAGGCAAATCAGAACTGAATGTGAGAAGTGAGGACTCTGGGAGAAAGCCCAGGATTCTGGCACGAGAACTGGGTGAATGTTGGGACTGTCACTGAGATAGGAATGCAGGAAAGAAACAGATTGGAAAGAGGGCTGTCTAGCTTTTGAGGGGCCTGTAGGGTAGACAGCATAGAAAGACGAGCAGATAGGCAGCCCTCCTGATGTGGACTTCCAGCCAGAGCTCTGAGCTGCAGAGTAAGAGAGGTCATTAGTGCGGGGATGGGGGGTTAAAACCATGGGAACAGGTGCCCTATGCCCAGAAGAGGTGTTCAGCCTCAGGATGGACTGAAAGGCTCCCAGCAAGGACCCTTGGAAGTTAGGTCAGACATTTTTTTTGCAGGAAAAGATTTAGGACAGAGACCTGTGAAACCCCTACATTTAAGATACACGTCAAAATGCGAGGCCCAGAAAAGGGCAGAGAAAGTGGGAGAAAAGCCAGGAGGAAGTGTGGGGGAAGGTTGCCGGCGCAGGGGACACTGGCCGTTAGCCTCCACTCCCGATGTCTTCCTGCAAGCTGGGCCGGGATAGGGGTGGGGGTGAGGACCGGGGGCGGGGACGAGGAGCCTGGGATTGCCCCTCCCGCCGGGAGGAGGGGCTACTCCTCTTCCTTCGCCGCTTCTGCCCCCACCCTCTTTGTCCCGGAAGTGGTCCTCTCGCTCCGGGTGCCGGGCGCCGAATCTCCGCGCTCCCGGAAGTAGCCTGCAGGCGGCGCGCCCGGCCCGGGCAGTGCTCGCTCCAGCCGGGGCGCTGCAGGTGCGCCCGGGTCCGGGCGTCGCCATGACCAGCGAGCTGGACATCTTCGTGGGGAACACGACCCTCATCGACGAAGACGTGTATCGCCTCTGGCTGGATGGTTACTCGGGTGTGTGGGGGGGCCGTCTGCGGAGCGGGTCAGGAAGGGCGGTTGTTTGGGATGGGAGAGGGGGCGGGGCCAGGACTCCCGTCCTATAGGGAAGTGGGCAGAGGGAGTAAGGAAGGGATATTTAGGAGTTGGACTTGGGACCCCCCGAGGGCCTGTGGGTTCGCGGAGCGGGGCTTAATGCTAGCGCCCACTCCCCAGTGAGCGACGCGGTGGCCCTGAGGGTGCGCTCGGGAATCCTGGAGCAGACGGGCGCCACGGCCGCGGTGCTGCAGAGCGACACCATGGACCACTACCGTACTTTCCACATGCTCGAGCGCCTGTTGCACGCACCGCCCAAGCTATTGCACCAGCTCATCTTCCAGATCCCTCCCTCCCGACAGGCGCTGCTCATCGAGAGGTGGGGACCCCAGCCGGCTGACCATATACCCATTTTGCAGGGCGAAACTGAGGCCCGGGTTGGGATGGGACTTACACAAGGTCTGAAAAAGTTGAGAGCAGGAGGGGCCAAACCTAGGCCCTGCCGGACCCCCGTTTCCCTCCTATGTGGCAAGTCAGTGGTGTCCTCTGCCTCCACGCAGGTACTATGCCTTTGACGAGGCCTTTGTGCGGGAGGTCCTGGGCAAGAAGCTGTCCAAGGGCACCAAGAAAGACCTGGACGACATCAGCACCAAAACAGGCATCACCCTCAAGAGCTGCCGGAGACAAGTGGGCACTGCATCCTGCCCCCAACACAAGATCCCATGTCCAGTCTGCCCCTTCACACCATCCTTTTGGTCACTGCCCCAGCTCCATTCTCCTCCCCCACCTCGGATTGTGGCAGCAGCTTCATACCCAGTCTCTTGCCCCTTTTTTTGCTCTTCCAAAGCATCTCCTACTCCCCTGCTGGAGCTACTCTTTCAGAAGCTCAGATCTGACCATAGCTTTCCCCTCCTCATAAACTTTAATTGGCTCTCCCACTCCATCCTGGATAGTAGCCACACACCGTGGCCTTGACCTTCATACTCTTCTGGGATCTGGTCTCTGCCGGACTTTCTCAGCTTATATTTCTCCAGCCCCTGGCTTTCTTTTCGCTGCTGCTACTCCTGCCTGGTGGGTACTGTTCTTGGCCTTATCTCCCCCCTGAAATACAAAGCAGGAGATCAGAGGTCAGATGCCACCTTTTCCACAAGGCTTTTTGGTGGCCAGAAGGGAGAAGTAACCCTCCTGGGCCTTTAATATTTTTTCTGTGTATCTTTTGTGCACTCCTTTGCACAGCTGAGCATTTGGTCATTTTTTTGCTTCCTGTACCTTAGCCAGGATGGTCAGTTCCAGCACAAGCTCATGAAAACTGGAGAGCATGATGCTAAAATAGGGGGAATTCAGAGGTAGGAGTGAGTAAACATTTATCCAGGGCAAGATGCTTGAATTGATAACAGGTATTAACACTTAATAGTTTATTGAAGAATACCACATGCTAAGTCAGCATCTATTGACTGGACAGTTGGATAGGTGAGGGAGGGATGTTCAATAACCAGTTTATTGGCTCTGACCAGTCCTCCCTCCTTCCCTAACTGCCCTACAGTTTGACAACTTTAAGCGAGTCTTCAAGGTGGTGGAGGAAATGCGGGGCTCCCTGGTGGATAACATTCAGCAACACTTCCTCCTGTCTGACCGGTTGGCCAGGTGAGGGGCCCGGCAAGGAGCCAGCCATCTCCCCTTCCTGCATGCTCCTTCCTTGGGCCATGAGGCGGGTCCACCTTCCCCACCTCAACCCATTTGACCTCCTGGCTGTATTGGGGGATGGCTCTCCTACTCCTGGTCTGCACTTTGGATCAGACTGGCCTGGCTTCAGATCCCAGCCTGGTCATTTACCAGTGGGGCTGTTGTGAGATGCCACACGTAAAGCCCTTGGTGCAGCCCGTGGGGCTTAGAAAGTGCTCAGTAAATGGTAGCTGTTATCCTCAGGTCTCCCTCTGTTCCCCTTAGGCGACCTGGGCTGAAACCTTCTCTGTACAAAGATGGGGAGGCCCAGAGAAAAGGGGCTTGAAGCACATCATGTAGTGAGCTGGGGCAGAGACAGGTCAGAAGTCGGATGCCCCGCCCATGTCACAGGTGCGAGCTGCTCGCTAGGAATTTGAAACCCCCACTCTCCCCTCCTTGCAGGGACTACGCCGCCATCGTCTTCTTTGCCAACAACCGCTTTGAGACAGGAAAGAAAAAACTGCAGTATCTGAGCTTTGGTGACTTTGCCTACTGTGCTGAACTCATGATCCAGAACTGGACCCTCGGCGCCGTCGGTGAGGCTCACTCACCCAGGTGCCCAGATACCTCCCCACCTTCTCAGGGCCTGCTTCCCTGCCAGCAGTTCTCCTGCAGGCCCCAGTTTCCAGCATCCTTTCTTCTTCAGTGCCCCCACTGCAGCCACCACTGCTCAGAGCCCCATGTCCCCACGCACAGCTCGACTGCAGACAGAGGGCCCGCCACTTGTCTGTGGCCTGGGGCAAGTTGTTGCACCCTTCCGACACTTCCTTTTTTGTCTCATGGGGTGCACTGAGGTGGTGGGTGTGGAATGCTCCAGATAGCACCGGAGGGCTTGTTACCCCCACCCCAATTCCCTTGCTGGGCCTCCCCCAGACTCCCAGGTGGATGACATGGATGTGGATCTAGACAAGGAATTTCTCCAGGACTTGAAGGAGCTCAAGATGCTTGTGGCTGACAAGGACCTTCTGGACCTGCACAAGAGGTGCCCCTGGGGAGTCCTCGGGCCGGGGCGCAAGTGGGGGCCCAGGCATCTCTGGGCTTACCCTGTCTCCCTGCAGCCTGGTGTGTACTGCACTTCGGGGAAAGCTTGGTGTCTTCTCTGAGATGGAAGCCAACTTCAAGGTCTGTGGCCCAGTCCAGCCTCTGTCCCTTGGGCATCTTCAGCCTCACTGCACTATCCCCGCTGGGCAGCTCTGCTCATGCCGGAGATTGACCGGCAGGTAGCCCTGCTGCTCCTTCTATCCATCTCGGGCAGAGGGGAGGGGCACATCGGGGAGTTATTTGATTGAGGGAGGTGGATGGATTTGGGGAGGGGCCTGTCACTCCTCCAGCCTCTGGGCTCAGCCTCCAGCCTCTGGGACAGAAGGCAGATCTCCCAGGCTCTCTGCCCCATAGAACCTGTCCCGCGGGCTGGTGAACGTGGCTGCCAAGCTGACCCACAACAAGGATGTCCGAGATCTGTTTGTGGACCTCGTGGAGAAGGTGAGCTGTCCTGCCTGCTGCCCTCTGATCCCCAACCTGGCCTGTCCCTGGGTTGAACCGGTGCTAGATGTTTCCTTGGGCCCACAGTTCGTGGAGCCCTGCCGTTCTGACCACTGGCCACTGAGTGACGTGCGGCTCTTCTTGAATCAGTATTCGGCATCTGTCCACTCCCTGGATGGCTTCCGGTGAGAGACCCTAAGCTTCCTTTCCAGCTTGGCCTTGCTGTAGCCAGCCTCCTGCCAGGGCCTGGCCCTCCTGCAGACTTAGGGTTCCCTCTTCTGCCCTAGGGGTGGAAGTCTTTCTGTGGGCCCCCCCTCTTAGAGACTGTGACCTGATCTTGGGTAAGCTGCTGAACCTCTCCACGCCTCAGTTTCCCCTGTAACGTGGGAGGATAATGATAACGATCATAAGAGCAGGTGAGGAGTGCAGAAGCACTGAGGTGTACGGAGCTCTTGGAGCAGCATCTCAGATGTGGTGGGGATTCAGGCGATGGCCGCTGTCACTGTTTCCGTTGCAGGCACCAGGCCCTCTGGGACCGCTACATGGGCACCCTCCGTGGCTGCCTCCTGCGCCTCTATCATGACTGAGGTCCCCTCCTGCCGCCCTGCCCACACTGACAATAAACCTGCCGTGACTTTGGAGGAGCCTGTGCCCGGGAGTGCGTGTGTCTGTCCCTGAGCGTCAACAGTGAACATGTATAGGGATGTATGTGGACGGGGGCCCCACAGAGACTATAGGATGCGTCCGAGTGTGGGGTGTCTGTTCTCCCCACCCACTTCCCCACCACAGCTGAGTTCACTTGCAAGACAGGGAGCTTGTCTTGGTTTATTCAAGCCATAGCAAGATTAGGAGGACAGGCAAAAGCCTTGGGTGGGGCCAGCAAGGAGGCAGCGGGCCTGGCAGGAGGGGGCTGAGGCTTAGCCGCGCAGGCTCAGTGAGGACAGGACACTGGGCGCTTCTTCGCCGGTAGGTCCACACGGGCCGTGAGCGGGTACTTGGTGATGCCGCACGTGTTACTGCCGCGGTGCAGCCGGAAATAGCCCTAGGAAGTCCAGGGGACATCAGGGCCAGAAGGTGGGGAGAGGCCTGTCCTGCCCCGTCCCCTCAGGTAGATCACACTCACCTTCTCACCCCAGTCAGCACCCCAGGAGTTCTTCAGGATCCAGTACGGGATTGGGTTGCGACGATGAGGCTGGGATGAGCCTCCCTCTGCCCGCCTCCCCGCCACTGACTTGCTCTTCCCAAAACCCACAAGCAGGACAGAATGGTCCACAAGCCGGGGGTCGCAGGTGGCGGGTGTGGCCTTGATCACACCCTTCTGGTATTGCTGCAAGGGCAGAGGGGCTGAGTCTGAGGCCACCTCCCCTGGATGCCCCTCCCCCCATTCCCAGCCCTCTCCCACCTGCAGAAGCTTCATGTTGATGGTTACAGTAATGGGGCCTTGGGTGGCCAGGTACCAGGCGATTCCTGGGGGTAGAAGGTGCAGTTAGTCCCTGCTTCCTCTGTGCCCCCTGCTCTTGGCTCGTGGTTCCACCCCCACCCCACCCCCCACATCTCTGTCCCTCCGTCTGTTTCTAGCCCAGTCTTTTTGCCTCCAGCCTGGTCTGTCTGTCCCTGTCATTCTGCCCCCAGGCCGGCCCACGTCCCCGCTCTGCCCGCACTCTGCTCGTTGTCCTGCAGCATGATGAAGTCCTGGATCCAGGCCACCTTCTTATAGTTCTTGGCCAGGCACTTGTGGGGTTTACTGTTGCCCCGGAATGGGTAGTCCTGTTCGCTGGCCAGCCCGCCTGGAGATAAGCAAGGCCACGGTGGAGGCTCAGCTCCTGAACATCCCTACCCTGCCATCCTCACCCCTACCCCCAAAAGCTGCCCAGAGAGGCAGGGCACTCACTGTTGTTGAGGATAGTTAAGAACGCATCCCAGACGAAGCCGCCCCTGCAGCCATCTCCACAGCGGCCACAGTCGAGCAGCTCTGGTCCAAGAAGGGACAATGTGGGCTGCCTGCGCCCTGGCCTCCCCCTGCCCTTTCCCCCCTCTCCCCATCACATGCCCCCCTCTTTCAGCCATACCCTGCACAGAGACTTGCACAGACCGGTTGTATCTGATGCCCCACAGGGCCTCGACGTTGCCCGCCACGGCCATGGCCCAGCAGCAGTTGCAGTTTTCCTAGCCAGGAAGGGGGGAAGTGAGAAGGTGTCTGGGCCTCGTCCCCCCCTCCTCCCGCCACCGAGGCTGGACTGGGCCAGATGGGGGCAGATACCTGTCGCTTGATGGGTGAGATGACGCCCTTCAACTTCCGCCAGTCACATCTGGGGGGCATTGACTCCCCCGACTCTTCAGACCCTACCTTTCTGCCCACACTGGGAGCCTCTCCCACCATCCTCCGGTGCCCGTAGAGCTGCCCAAACTCCTCCTCTGGGGGATAGACGGGGCCACCAGGGTCACAATTTTGACCGCTTCTCCCTCATATTCTGCCTCTCCCACTCCAACCATCCACATGCTCGGTCATTTGAGTCCCCATAATACCCTGGGGGATGGGCACAAGGGTATTGAGGCCCAGAGAGAAGCCAAGTTTCTTCCTGGGAACCATTCCCCTGCACTTGCTGCCTCACCCCTGAGCTGGGCTAAGACCCAGACCCACCCCTGCTTTTTGTGATTTGGGGCAAGCAACCAGGCCTCTGGTCCTCAGGGTCCCTCTCTCTGGGAAATGAAAGCTGAAGGTCTGCCCTGTCCATCTGCCAGGATCCCTGGAGAAGCCTCTGCTTCCCCCCCTACCACCTAGGGTCCTGGAAGTGTCCAGTACCTGTGAGGTCACTGAATGGAGTCACCCCAAACTCAGCAGTGCCCAAGTCTTCCGCCTCCAGCTGCTGAGCCTGGGCCAGGTTGCGTGCAAAGATGTCCAGGCGACGAGCATACTCTAGACCAAAAGGGGGTTGTTCGAGCCTCCCCCAGAGGCAGGAAGTGGCCACAGGCTGGGCATCCTCCCACCCACACCCACCTAGGTGAGCACTGGCTTCTTTCTTGTGGCCGCCACAGGCCCCACTGCAGACATCTGGGCCAAGGAAATGGCTCCCCAGCCCCTCTAGGGTTGGGTTTTCCCCGAAGGCAGTAAGGGGGCATCTCTGCCCACCCACAGGGAAGACAAGTAAAGGGTCTGAAGGCAGAGTGACTCAGAAGGGAAAGGTGGGTAGTCAGAGACTGGCTTCCTGCAGGGTCATATTCTCCCCCTCCACACCTCTGACTGCAGGTCTGAGCTGGAACATGATGAAGGTGGGGAAAGATGTGGGGGTGGGTACGGGCCCATGGCATGGGCAGCCTGGGATGAAAGATGCCCACAGACCATACCCCTGTGGAAAGCGAGACCCAGAGAGAGCAGGAGCAGGGCTGGGACATCATGGGCATGGAGAGTGAGTCCCCAGCTTGGGGGCAAGATGAATATCCTTGGTGTTTCTGAATGAACTCATGACTAGATGGGAGTCTGCATGCTGCGTGGAGTGACAGGAAAGTGGCTGTGGAAGTGAGGGGTCCTCTGGGGCTGGGGTAGACCCCCAGCAGCTGCTGGCTGCCCTCCAAATTCATAGCAAAGAATGATCCTGTCCCCCACCTTGGGCATTTCGGAAACCAGGTAGTACACCCCCAGCGCTGCCAGCTGTCCTGCTGAGTGGCTTTGGCCAAGCCCCTTCCCCACCCTGAATCTTCATTTTCTCATCTGTTAAATGGGGGCTGGGGGTGGGCCTGGAGATGGATGTGCCGCATGATACCTTCTGGGTTTGAGTAGCTCCGGTTGTACTGGATCTGGAACAACGTGAAGACCTGTTTCAGCTCCAGCGGCTGTGGACCTAGGTCCTGAAGAGGAACCAAGAGGGCGGGGGAGAGCAGGTGAGGAGCCCTCGCTGAGAGCACACCTTGCCTTCCGGCCACACAGGGATGGGGCTGGGGGATCAGCCGCTTAGCCTGTCTGTCTCCCTGCGTTAGCTTGGGCTTCGTGGCAGTATGTCAGTCACCTCCCCAGCCTCAGTTGCTCTCTCTGAGAAATGGATGTAAGGCAATTGTTTCTGAAAGGGTGAGCCCCAGGCATGAGTGTTGGAGAGGGAAGAGCGTGGGAAGCAAAGGCGGGGAGCACTTACCTGGTTCCTGAGGGAGCCCTTGATGCCTTGGGCCAGGCCTGCCACCGACAGGGCCAGGAGGCAGGAAAGGTAGACAGTTGGTGCCATGGTGCTGTAGGCGAGAGTGCTGGGAGCAGGAAGCTGTGCAGACCAAGCTGGAGGGGCTGAGAGGGCGGAGCTGGAGAAACCGCAAAGGAGAAACCAGGTTGAGAGGGGGTGGTGGACCCCTTGAGCACAGAGCTGCCTCAGGCCTTCAGGCCTTTGTCCTGTACAGCCCTCAGCCTGCCTGTTTCCCACTGCACCCTTTTTCTTTCTTCAGCAGAGCCCCTCTGCCCACCCTGTTCTGGGCAATACTAGGGATACAAAGATGGATATGTCCTTACGGAAACAGGAATAGATCCTGAGTGAGCAGGTGCCATATGCGGCCGTCAGTGTCATGACAGGGAAGTCCAGGGAGCTGTGGGTGCCACGGGCTTCTAACCCCTGAGTGGGGATGGAGAGTGGTCATTGCCCCCTGGGGAAGCACTCTTGCTCATCCTGGGAAACTGAGTCGCCTCAAGGGTCATCCTCCAAGCCTTCCCCGCTTCCCATCCTCTGGTGCAAGCTGCAGCCCCTTGAGCCCCAGCTGTGCCTGTGCGCACTTGGTATCCACATCCTGGCCACCCCAGAAGCACCCGATGCTCCCGTGTCCTCAGCATCCAGGCCAGGCCTAGGCCCGGAGCAGGCTGGATGGGTGTTCGTAGACCTAACAATTAGTTGTCATGGGTTTTGTTTTCTTTCTTTCTTTCTTTCTTTCTTTCTTTCTTTCTTNTTTTTTTTTTTTTTTTTTTTTTTTTTTTTTTTTTTTTTTTTTTTTTTTTTTTTTTTTTTTTTAAGATTTTGTTTATTTGACAGAGAGCACAAGCAGGGGGAGCAGGAGAGAGAGGGAGAAGCAGGCTCCCTGCTTAGCAGGGAGCCCGAGGTGCGGCTGCATCCAGGGATCAGGACCTGAACCAAAGGCAGACACTTAACTGACTGAGCCATCCAGGTGCCCCGGTTGTCATGGGTTTGAAACAGGAGAGCTCAGGGTCTAGGGTATAGTAACTGCCAGCTACTGCCTCATCCTGTTCCTCATTCTTATCACAGTCTGGGGATGGGGATGAGCGGCCAGACGCAGTGCAGAAAGGATGAGAGCAGGGAAGCTCAGGGTCCTGGAGGTTAGGAGAAGCGCCGCGAGGAGCCAACTCCGAGTGGTGGGCATACTCACGCCTAACAGTGCAAAGACTCAAAAGTGAGTCATTCCCCTCTGGGTCTCAGATCCTCGTCTCCAAGTGGCAACAAGTGCTTTGAGTGGAATGACTCTGGGCACTTGTGACCCTGGCTGGCACAGAATAGGTGTTCAAATGGTGGGTCCTTAATACTCTCCTCAGAGGCAGAGAGCCCAGAGAGTCTTGGAATCAGAGTGACTTGAGTTCACATCCTGTCCTTACTGTTCTGGCTGTTCCTGGACAAATGTCAGCCTCTCTCATCTGTGAAATAGGGTGATACCAGCACCCCTTCCCTGGCTTGGCAGGAGGATTACCTGAGGTACATGTTGGTGCCTGGAAAGGTTACACCTTGATAATCAAGAACTACTATTTTTATTATTTTTTTAAATAACAGCTTTATTGAGACATAATTGACAGGACGTAAAATTCAGCCTTTTAAAGTATACAGTTCACTGTAGCTCCTGGCTGGCTCAGTTGGAAGAGCACATGACTCATAATCTCAAGGTTGTGAGTTTGAGCTCCGTGTTGGGTGTAGAGATTACTTAAATAAATAAAAATTTTTAAAAACTTTATTCAATTCAGTGGTTTTAGTTTATTTGCATAACTGAACCATCATCACCACCATCTGATTTCAGAGTATTTTCATCACCCGAAAAGAAACCCCATGTCCAGGAGTAGTCACCCCGTTGTCCCCCCTTCCCCTGGCAAACACTAATCTAACTTGTCTCCTCGATTTGTCTACTCTGGATGTGTCCTATAAGTGGAATATGAGGATGTTTGTGTCTGGCTTCTTTCACCCAGGGTAATATTTTCAAGATTCATCCTTGTTTTAGCACACATCAGTACTTCATTCCTTTTATGACTGAGTAACACTCCATCCTGTTGCCACATTTTGTTTATCCATTCATCAATTAATGGACATTAGATTGTTACTACATTTTGGTTCTTACGAATAGTGTTGCTATGAATATTGTGTATAGATCTTTTCGAGTAGACATATGTTTTCAATTCCCTTGGGTATATACAGGGGAGTGAAATTTCTGGGTCATGTGGTAACATTTTGAGGTCCCGCCAAATTTTTCCAAAGAAGACCATCTTACATTCCCACCCGCACTGTATGAGGGTTCCAATTTCTCCATATCCTCGCCAGCACTTGTTATTGGCTGTCTTTTGGTTTTAAAGAGCTATTACTTTTAGCATCCTCACCTCCGGGGCTGGGAAGGATCTGGGGGGTAGAGGGGATGCACTCTCCAATTCACCTTGAACCCCAAGGGCTGACCTCGGGACCCACGTGCCCCCATCAGCACACCCTCTCCCTGGGCGGGGCTGCACTGGGGGCGATCGTGAGGGTAAACAAGGGTGGGAAAGGGAAGGGAGGCTCAGCGGTTCCCGCACTTAGTCTGCCCCCCGGCGGGAGCTCCCAGGACACGCGGCCCTTTCCCGTCTGGCCCCGCCCTGAGACGTGGGCAGGAGGGGGCCCCGCCCCTTCCTGGGAGCCAACTCCGCCCAAACTCCGCCCCGAAAGGCGCGCCCTCTGTTTGAGAAAGAAGTAAAAAACCCCGAAGTTGGGGGCGTGGGGGTGGGGACCCGTTTGGGAGGAGGGTGGGTAAGGCACTGGCACCGGACCCTGGCGTCCTGTACGCGCAAGTTCAGCCCTGCCTGCCTTCTGAGGGGCTTCCATTCATTCTGGGCCAAAAGGCAATGCGGACCCCGTTCCCAAACTGTTGTTGGCAGGAGGCCGTCCTCGAGTGAAGGGACCACCTGGCTGACAGCCTTAGGGATGGAGAAGAGAAGGGACAGAGATGAACATTTCTGGGCCTGGGAGCGTCTTGTCCTCGGGCGAGGGTCTGGGGACCCTGAATGAAATTCTGGTATTCTCAGAGTGACGGTCCGGGGGCACAGAACAAAATTCTGGAGGGCGTGGAGCGAGGGTCTGGAAGCCCCAGGATTAGGTGGGGTCCAGGTGCCCAGGACGACATTCTGGGAAGCGCAGGGTGTGGAGGCCCTGGCATTAAGATGTGGGTGCACAGGGTGGACTTCTAGGAGCCCAGATTAGGTAGGGTCCAGGTGCGCAGGATGACATTCTGGGGTGCGCAAAGTGAGGGCCTAGGGGCTCCCGGGTGAGTCTGAGGGGCCTGGCATCAAGGCCATGCCCCCACGATGAGGAGCTAGGGGGACTCTGGCCCTGAGCCGGGAGGCGGCTCCGGGCAGCGCCGCGGGGGACCGGGTGGGGGCCTGCGGCTGGCCGGGGGCGGAGAAGCGGAGGGTCGGGGTCCCTCCCCCTGGCGCGGGCTCAGGAATCCGCCGAGGGGCGGGCGGAGGCGCCGGGGTGGGCCCCGGAGTCTCGGCCGAGTCGGCGTCAGCGCAGAGCCGAGAGGCCCGCGCTTCTCGGCCCGCGCCACTGGCGGACCGGGCGGGGGCGGGGCGGCCCCGGACGGCTGGGCCCCGAACCCCGGCCTGCGGGAGGAGTGGGCCCTCGGCCCTGGGAAGCTCCGGGGCCCCAAGCCCAGTCCCGAGCGGGAGGCGGCTGGGGCCAGGGTTCTGAGTCCTGGTTCGGGGAATGGGGGGTGCGTGGCAGAAGCGCCCTGACCCCCCTCCCCCCACTACCCCTCCACCGCCACCACCTCCCAGCCCCAGGATGCTCCCCTTCGCCTCCTGCCTCCCCGGGTCTCTACTGCTCTGGGCGCTGCTGCTGCTGCTTTTGGGGGCAGCGTCTCCCCAGGATTCGGAGGAGCCCGACAGCTACACGGTGGGAACAGTGGGGCCACTGGCCTGGGATGGGCTGGGTAGGGACACAGAGACCAGGATCCTGGGGTGGCTGCTGCTGGGGAAGATTCTCCCCTCCCTTGGTTGGTGAAGCAGCTGGGGGCCATTGTTTGGAGCAGGCTGGGAGGGTGGCCAGGCTCAGGCCCTGATCTTGGCCTGGTCATTTGAAGGGGACTGGGGATGACTACTGGTCATCTATGGTCCCTTTGTAGGAATGCACAGATGGCTATGAGTGGGACCCTGACAGCCAGCACTGCCGGGGTGAGTGTGCCACCAGGGTGACTGACCCACCCCCAGGAATGGGGAAAGGGATTGCCACCTTAGCTCCAAGAGCAGCATTGGGGAGCCAGATGACCTGTCCTCTGCCCAGCTTGGCTTGGCAGAGGCCAGCTCTGATTCTCTGGGGGCTTGCTCAGCTAGGGGTGGAGAAGCCATGCAGGCCTCTCCCTCTCAGAGAAACCCAGGACACCCTGCCCCCACCCCTCAGTAGGCCGAAGAGCAACAGGGCACTGCCCAGAGGAGCTGGGTCTTGGATACCTCTAACCACTCCCCTATCAAGCTTTGTCCCATCAAGTCCTGGGAGGGCAGTGTCTGTGGGGTGGGGGTGAGGAGTCCTTACCTAAGCATCAGTCTTGGGCTGAGCCAGGGCCAGGGCTTTGGGGAGGGGTAGAGACCCTCTTGGGGACAAGAATATGGGGGTGACTATGGGAACAGTCACCCTGCCCCACCATCAGCCCTGGCAGGCCTTGGGAAGGGGTCCTGGGCAGGCAACCTTGACTTGTCGAGTAGAGAGAGAAGGCCTTGCCTGGGTCACACAGCTTATAAAAGGCCGAGCTGGGCTCCTGCCTGCCACCCACCTCACAGCCAGCCCAGGAGACTGGCTGTGCCCAGCAGGCCCCTCTCTGCAGATGTCAACGAGTGCCTGACCATCCCCGAGGCCTGCAAGGGGGAGATGAAATGCATCAACCACTATGGGGGCTACTTGTGCCTGCCCCGCTCAGCTGCCGTCATCAATGACCTGCATGGCGAGGGACCGCCACCACCAGTGCCCCCCGCTGAACACCCTAACCCTTGCCTACCGGGCTACGAACCTGACGAGCAAGAGCGCTGTGTGGGTGAGTGAGGGTCACCTTAGCACCAGGGCTTTCAGTCCTCCTCCTAGGCACCTATCATTGCATCTTAAAAACTCAGACCTCAGTTGCTCCCTTGCCCAAAAGGCTCCTCAAGGCTACTGGGATTGCCGTCCGGTTCCTCACTTTGTATGGGGCCTGCCGCAGGTGGTCCCAGCTCCTGTCCCACTGCTCCAGCCAGCATCTGGAACCCCTTCTCAATTGCTGGAGACCCACTGCCAGAGCTCTGCCTCTCAGCTGCTGCCCTCTACCCTCTTCCTGATCTGGACCCCACCCCTGGGGGCCATGGAGGAAGGCCCTGGAATCAGCGTTCCTGGGAGTCTGGGCAGGGCCTTATTTCCTATGCACTCTGGCATGGGATCTCACAGGTTAGGGGTGCCTCTCCTGTTGGCTCCCAGGCTAACGGACTGTTATTTGTGCTGTCGGGAGGGTCTAATCCATGTGCTTCTTTCTTGGGGGTACCAATTATCCACGCATGTGACCTGTGTCCTCCTGTGCGGAGGTGTCTGTCACGTTGGGTGGTGCATGGGCCCTCAGGCGGGCGCTGAGTGGTGTCTCCTGCAGACGTGGACGAGTGTGCCCAGGCCTTGCATGACTGCCGCCCCAGCCAGGATTGCCATAACCTGCCCGGCTCCTACCAGTGCACCTGCCCTGACGGCTACCGCAAGATTGGGCCTGAATGTGTGGGTGAGTCCGGGGAGGAGCCTCTCTAGTCCCTGCTCCGTGCCCTTGGCCTGGCTCTCACCTTAGCACCTGACCCCCATACCAGCCCACTGTCAGGCTTCGCCCTCGTCCCCTGCCACCTCTGCCTTTCTGTCACCGGTCCCAGGACTGTGAGGGTCTATGTGTGAGTCCTGGCTGACCTGGCCAGACTCAGCCCCCCGGACCCAGGTGAGACTATGGGTGGTGAGGCCATGAGTCCCAGCTGACCCGTGCCGTCTGCCCCCTCTGCCCCCGCCTCCCTCCCAGATATAGACGAGTGCCGCTACCGGTACTGCCAGCACCGCTGCGTCAACCTCCCCGGCTCCTTTCGCTGCCAGTGCGAGCCGGGCTTCCAGCTGGGGCCGAACAACCGCTCCTGTGTAGGTGAGGCTGGGCCAGGCCAGGCTCCTGGGTCCCGGGCAGGGCGGTGTGGGGCGCCGGAACTCTCTTTCTGACCAGCCTAGGGAAAGTGGGTGCTCTGGGTGGCTCCTTGGCTTTCATGCCTCCTGGTTTTTCCCCTGAACCCCCAGACGTGAACGAATGTGACATGGGGGCTCCATGTGAGCAGCGCTGCTTCAATTCCTATGGGACCTTCCTGTGTCGCTGCCACCAGGGCTATGAGCTTCATCGGGATGGCTTCTCCTGCAATGGTGAGAGCTCCCCCTCTCCCCTGGGCTCCTCCATGGGTCTCCCAGGCCCTGTGTCATGCTGTGTGTCCTGCCACACTCCTCCATTTGATGCCTCCATGTCCCATCCATTTTGCACCCTCCTACCTCCTCTGTATTCCACCCCTGGCTGGTTGTAGGGCACCTGCAGACCTGCCCAGCAGACCTCCCAGCCTGGGCGGGCGGGGGGTGGGGGGAAGCATGGAGAGGAGCAGTAGGGAGCACTGAAGCTCAGTGGGGAGACTGACAAGGATGTGAGTGCTCCCCTCTTTGGGAGTGAGGTGGACCTGCTTTCAAATCCTGGGCTAGGGCCTACCACTCTTTTGAGCCCATTTCTTCTTCTGTAAAATGGGTTGTCTTGAGGATGAAGCAGGACAATAACAAGACAGGCTTCATCAAGTCCCAAGCCACAACGTTTTAAAAGCGAACTACCGTTTGTTGAGAAACTTCCCTATGCAGTGCTTTTCCCTTACATACTTGGCCTCGTTTAATCCAGCCAGCAATCTTATGATGAAAGTATGAATTTTTCTTTCCTCTGCAAAATGAGGACGGTAATATCTCCCTCGAGGTGTTTGGGGGAAGATTGTTAAAAAAAAAAAAAAAAGTAAGCGTGAAGTCCTTCAACGAAGAGAGGTTAAGTGACTTGCCCAAGGCCATACAGCTAGGGTGAGGTGGCACCAGGGTTCCACTTTGGACTTCTCACTCCTTGTCAGCTGGCCAGGTACTCTGTTTATGTTATGCTTTGCTGCTGTACGGCCCCATTAGTACCTGGCTCGGTGCTAGGCAGCATGAGGGTAACCAGAGCAGGACCTGTGAGCTCGCGGTTGGCAGGAGGGGACTGTAAGCTTAGGCTGGTTGTGGGATGCAGGAATTGGGCAAGTTACTGAAAACCATAACAGGCTGGGCCCTCAAGGCTCTTCTAGTCTAACCCACTCATTTACTGACAGGGACATTGAGGTTCCCCAAACTCGGTCAGAACTTAAAAACCAAGCCTCTAGATTCACAGTGCTTCCATTCAGTATTGTCTCGCCGTGCTGGGGCAGAGAGGGCTGGGAGCTGGGCAGTCCGGGCAGACCTTTCTTTGAATCCTCTGTCCCCTTACTGAGCTTTGCAGGGTTTGTCTCACCCGCCTGTCTTTCCATACTGAGCCTAACATACGGCTGGGCTCTCTCTGTAAACCTTTGTGGGACTGAACTGAGAGGATTGCCCTTGGTCCAGAGCCCTCGACCACACTCTCCCTCAGATATTGATGAGTGCAGCTACTCCAGTTACCTCTGCCAGTACCGCTGTGTCAACGAGCCTGGCCGCTTCTCCTGCCACTGCCCGCAGGGCTACCAGCTGCTGGCCACGCGCCTCTGCCAAGGTACAGGTGGCCCCAGTGGGGCGGGGGGGTGGTGGTATCAGGGGCTGGTGGCCTGATGTCTGGGTTCCAGCCCCTTTCCCCTGACACAGACATTGATGAGTGTGAGTCGGGCACGCACCAGTGCTCTGAGGCCCAAACCTGTGTCAACTTCCACGGGGGCTACCGCTGCGTGGACACCAACCGCTGCGTGGAGCCCTATGTCCAGGTGTCTGACAAGTGAGTCGTCGCGACGCTGGACCGCCCTGCAGAAACTGCAACTCCCAGAGGGCTCTGCGGCTGATGGCCTGCCATTCGGGCAGGCTAGAGCCTCGAGGGCCTATGGGAATTGTAGTCCTTCATGACTAAACCACGCAAACCGTTCTAGCAGGAGTGGGAGGATCCTTTGGGGAATCTCTATTTTTTAGGGGAGGGGCCAAATTTGGGGTATGGGCCAGGACCTCATTTGTGTCCCCATTTCGGGGTCTCTAGTCGCTGCCTCTGTCCGGCCTCCAACCCCCTGTGCCGGGAGCAGCCTTCGTCCATCGTGCACCGCTACATGAGCATCACCTCGGAGCGGAGTGTGCCCGCGGATGTGTTCCAGATCCAAGCGACCTCTGTCTACCCTGGCGCCTACAATGCCTTTCAGATCCGCGCGGGAAACTCGCAGGGGGACTTCTACATTAGGGTAAGGCTTTCCCCTAACTGCACCCCTCAACTGACATGCATAATCCAAAATTGAATTCCAGGAAACCTTAAGTGGGAGACTCGGCTTTACCACCATGTCCCGCCTCTTCTCTCAAAGCCCCGCCCCCCGGGAGGTGGAATTTCGGTAGAAAGGTAGGGGTATTCTAAATTCCCTGGGTACAAACTACAGGTCGTTAAATGCAATTCCCACGAGGCACTTGGACACTGGGTTTTGAGTCCCTGCACTGGTTTCCATATGTGGCCTCGGTTTCTTCAACTTTAGAACAAGGCACTGGCATGAAAGGCCTGCCCAGGTAACAGACACAGCAGAGTCTTGGGAAGGGAAGCAGATGGAGCTGGGCCTTGAAGAGAGGCAGCAGGGGTTGGTGTGGGGGCCTGGGGTCCAAGAATCCAGCTCTCTGCTGGTGGAGCTATTAGGAAGGAGGGGCCCAGGCGTGATTCACAATGAGAGGGATCCAAGGGTTTATCTGATATCAGTCCTTGTTTTCTCTTTCTGAAATCGGATGCTCTGAAGGGAAGTCTGCCTGCTCTGGGTCACCAAAGGCCCCACCACTCCCCAGAGTCTCCCACCTGGCCTTGAATCTTCAGTTGACCCTGGTTAGACAAAAGAACTAGACGGAAAGGGTGGGAAGAACTCTAGAGGGAGATTTCTGAGGGCAGGAGCCTGGGTGCACCAGTCAAGATGTCAAGGGTATCACAGAGCCGATGAGAGCCTGAGGTCACAGCCTGGCGGGCTCTCTACTTCACAGCCAACTGCTTGTGGGTTCATGATGCAGGACAGGGAGGTGATGCCGGGGCAGGGTCTTGGCATGTAGCTTGACGCAATCTACGTGTCCCCCCACCCACTGTGCCCTGCAGCAAATCAACAATGTCAGCGCCATGTTGGTCCTCGCCCGGCCTGTGACAGGCCCCCGGGAGTACGTGCTGGACCTCGAGATGGTCACCATGAACTCCCTCATGAGCTACCGGGCCAGTTCTGTACTGAGACTCACCGTCTTCGTGGGGGCCTACACTTTCTGAGGAGCGGGTGGGGAGCCCTCAGGGAGGGAGAGGCTTCCTGCAGCCGAAGAGCCGGGGGCTCAAGGATGACTACTCGGCTGCGCGGGCAGATGCTGTTGTGAAGAGTAGAAAGAGAAAGGCAATAAAGGGAGAAAGAAGGAGTCCTGGTGGCTGAGGTGGGTGGGTCACACTGTAGTGAACCCTGGACTGGGGCAGGGGTCAGGCTGTGGGAGGCGGGCCAATCACCTAAAGGGGGGGTGTCTCCGTTCAGGCTCAGGGGGCCCCAGAGATAGGAGCTGCGAACTGCATCCCCAAGGCACGGATTGGTCCACGTACCACGCACATCAGAATCACTCTGAAAAGGAAGGAGGTAATAAGGTTACAGACTCCAGGACCCAGCCCAGGAACTGGGGTTTGACTGGTTTACAGGGGACCTGGGAAGCCCCACTGTAACCATGGAGGCCTTGGGTTTCAGTCCCCACTTGGCCTCAAACTATCAATTTGGCTAAACCCTAGCAGCTTCCTGGGCCTCAGTTTTCCAATCCATAAAATGAGGCAATTAGACTATGAGTGCTTTCCACACATTTCTTTTCCAAAATATAGAACCTGTTATCGAAGGAAATGTTATTTCATCAGGGAACTCTGATGACATAAACTAGATTCAAGGTTGCAACGCCTCATTGATGCCATCTCCCTGGTGGGCTCGATGCTTCCCCGGGGAACCCCAGGGTCCCAAGGAGCTCAGTTTAAAAACCACTGGACCTGCCGGTCTCCCCAGTTCCCGTCTGGATACTTCACAAGGCCGCTGGGGCCTGGCATCATCTCCATAATACATAAAGCTGCAAATACTTTTATTTTTATTGTAGCCCAACAGATTCAGAGTAAAACGCTGGCTAGACTGTGAAGGTGGGCGGGGGGGGGGAGAGTCATCCTCACGGTGAAGCTCAGGTCAGGGGGCCGGAGCAGCAGTAGAGCTGGGACAAGGTCTTGCTCAGAGCGGGCCCCAGATTCCTGCACAAAGAGAGAGGCAGGTGAGCGTCAGGCGTGGGACGGAGCACCCCCGTCCCAGCCACTCCCTCTGGGCTCTTTTCCTTCCCGTCACCTCTGCAGTTGGCCACACTTGACGGTGCTCAGCAGCATCTCCTGTTCCTTGGGGGTGGCACAGGCGTCATAGGCGGCCAGTAGGCTGGGGGGTGGGTTGGGGTGTTTGAGTTGCTAAAGCTTGACAACAGAAGGACAGCTGGCCCACTCTGGGTGGCTAGGCCACCATCATGGGAGACAAGCAGAAGGGGCCAGCGAGGGGTAGAGGACTCGGGACCGCTGCTGCACTCCCTGAGCCCAGCATTCAAGGCCCTATTCCATCCAGCTCGCTCTCCCTTCATGCGGCTACAAATGTTCTCCAGGTATGGCCATTCTTGGCCCTGTCTTCCTGGCCCAACCCCCTCCTCCGGAAGCCTTCTCTGCCACACCAGGTGGAAGGTCTCCCTCCCTCCTGTGGGCTCCCCTAGTGGCTGAGATCCCGTCTGGTCCTAGCTGGCTCTGTCTGCCTTACCACTGGACCTCCGTCAGCGCAGTCGGGTCCGTCCATCTCTGGGTATGTCCAGCCCTCGCAGAGCCGGACCTCTCCACAAAAGCATGGCTAGAGCTCAATTCCACGCAGGTAGGGCAGGGGCAGAGGGCCCCCGAGGAGCTCTGGGGGGGCCTACCTGGCAGGGGTGCTATACTGGTCCATGATGGCTGCTGCCTTCTCCCCACTCACTCCGCGCACCTGCATCAGCTGCCGAGCGAACACCTCCCTCACGGACTGCGCCTGGGATGGGGGAGGGCTGGTCAGGAGGGGGCCGGGGCGGGCGCCATGAGGAAGACTGGGTGGAGGCAGTACCTTGTTCTTGATGGCCCCTGCGTTGAAGTCGTTGAAGGTGAGGAGTGAGCAGAGAGGATTTGGGGAGGACCCTGGCCTTGATTCAGGGTCACCTGAGGCTCCCCAGGGGCGACTGCGGAGGGTATGGCCCTGAGGAAAGAGGGAACTGAGGCCAGGACAGAGCTCTAGGGGACCACGCCCAGCCAGTCCTTGCCCAATCCTAGGCCTCCGTGGGCCAGCCTGAAGAACAGGGATCTGGCTCACTCCACTTCCCCGGGGAGCACAGGGCCCAGGGTCACGCGCACCTGCTTACCTGGCAGAGTCTCTGCAGGCCCCGTGTCAAGAGGGCCAGGTAGGCAGCCGACTCCTTAATGTCCGCTGTGCGCTTCACGAAGAAGCCATCGATGACCTGGGGAAGAGGAACCCACCCAAGCGAGGAAGGGGACTCCTGGCCGGAGCCGCGGACCGCGGGGTCCCTGCCAGGCTGGCCTGGCCCCCCTGGCTCACCTGAGTGTTGGTGACAGCCTGCAGCAGCGTGCTCTCAGGAAGGCTGAGGCGGTCCGCTGAGCCGTGCTCCTCCACCAGGTACACGCGGTGGCCCAGGCCGCAGCGCTTCAGCCGGAACTGGGGAGACAGAGGGGCAGGTGCCAGCTGTCTGTCATGTCACCCTCAAAATCGTCACGGGTCCTCCCTCGCTTCTCTGCCTGTCTCAGAGGGCCTCCCCCTTGCTCACGCTGTCACCAGTTGGCCGGAAAAGCCTTCCACCATTTCTGAAAGATGTCCGCTCTTCAAACCTCTCTTGGCCTACACGTGGTCTCTGACTATGCGGTCAGCCCAGAAGCCAGTGCCTAGACTGAAGTCTGGGTCTTGTTTAGCCCGGACTGCAGGGCCTGGCTGCTCAAGGAGTCTGGAACATGCTCCTCAACCCAGCCCAGTCACCCTGCGCGCCTACTGGGCACCTGCAGGGGCCCGAGGGCTCTGATCTGGGGGCTGCCCGGGGGCAGCTCTCATGGGGATGTGGCTATGGGAGCTCTGCCTTGAGGCCAGCCCAAAGTGCCCCAGACACCTCTGGGCTGCAGAGGGGCCCTAGAGCAGACAGGGAACGGGGAGCACGGCGAGGCCAGTCTAGGAACCTTCTGCTCGTGGAAGCGGCCATCTATGATGCTGCTACAGAGGTCGTCCAGCCGCTTGCGCTCCACGACATGGTCCAGGACGAGCTCCCCAGGTCTTGCTGCCAGGAGGCCAAGAAAGGTTCTATTGGCTTGCATCCCCCCCCAACCAGGCCCAGCCTCTGATAGCCGCCCTTGTGCCCATACCCCTCACCTGGGTCCCTGGGCCTAGTCTCCTGAGCCACCCACACGAAGTCCCCGACATGCAGTTTGCGCACCGTGTGGGTCACATGCAGCCGCTGGAGCTCAAGGAGCAGCCCTGGCCTGTGCCCCGCCCTGGAGTTGTGAGACAGGAGGCCCAGATCAGGGCAGGCCCCTTGCCACCACCCCAGCATCCTCTCCTTTGCTTCCCCCCCGCCAACTTACCCCTTGGCTTCACCAATGTCCACACACAACAGCACCCTGTACTCTCCAGGCCTGAGCTCCAGTGGTGGCTCCTGGGCACTCCCTTCGCTGGCGCCACTACAGGGGCGGGGGGGTATTGGTGTGTCTGAGGCCAGAACACAAGTGCCAGGCAGTCCCTCACCCCCGGCAAACCACAGTGGGTGGGGC
This sequence comes from Ailuropoda melanoleuca, assembly GCF_002007445.2. Classification (NCBI taxonomy): domain Eukaryota; kingdom Metazoa; phylum Chordata; class Mammalia; order Carnivora; family Ursidae; genus Ailuropoda; species Ailuropoda melanoleuca. The sequence goes on along the minus strand of NC_048233.1, from coordinate 84,512,210 downwards.
AGCTCAGCTATAGATGTTTGGCCTCATTTCTGGGACCCCTCTTGCTCCCCTGTTGTTCCCCTCCCCCCTCCTCCTCACAGCTCAGCAGATGCTGCTCCTGGCACTTCTGGCTCCTCTCCAGGGGGCTCCTCTGGCCCGATGTCCACATTCAGTGAGCTCAGGCCCTCTGACTCAGCAAGCTTCTGGGCCAGCTCCAGGCCCTCCGGAGTCAGGGAGTACCTGGTGGATGAACACAGATCTCCCTTTTTCACTCACACCTGGCAGGCTCTCCTGCCTGCCCCCAGCTCGGCGGGTCTCACCAGCCTTGGCGACCCCTGCACAAACAAGTCACCCCCAGGCTGTGTTCTCGTTCCTCAGATCAGCCTCCTTTGGACCTGCCCAGGGACGTTTCTCCGTCTGCAACAAGCACATCTCAGAGCACCTTTCCCTCCTCTCTGGACTGTTGCTCCTGCATCTCTCCCCGCTCAATTCTAAGACGTGTCCAAATGCTGTGTCCTCAGCAAAGCTGTTCTGCTCTTCCAGTGATCTGTGGACCCTCTCCTCCCCACTACCTACTACTTGGTCTCTCAGATCCTCTTGGTACTCCGACAGTGTGGGCTCTTGGGAGTAAGGCCTCCCTTCCCACACCCATGTCAACAGCACGAGGCCTGCAATTTGCTGGGTGACTGTAGGGCCCCCCTCACATCATGCACTTTCTTCCCCCCCCCACACCTCTTGCCTCCCCCTGTAGTTGACCCCACCTGGCTGGCCGATGTGTCCTGAGAACCAGGTTCCTGTGGAGGAGGGACCGGAGGGCTGGCCAGGGCCGAGTACTCCCGGGGGCCACCTGTCCATAGGGGAGGAAACCCTTAGAAAGCTCCCGGTGCCACCCCAAGTCCAATTCCCTGGGCCCCAAACCACTGCTTGCTCCCAAGAAGAGAAGTCTCTGGTGGGCTTAGGATCTGATCCACAGCCATTCGGCTCCGTCCTTTCCCACCTCAGGGCTCACCCTGGGAGCTTTCTGGGCACACCTCTGCAGCAACTCCTCCTTGGTTAGGAAGTTGTGGCCACTAGGATTCTGTAACCAAGGCAGAAATGTAACCAAGGTAGGTTCAGTGCTGGGGCCGGCCTCCTCCAGGAGCCTCAGGCCCCACTGCCTGGGTGCTCCTGACTCCCAGGACGGCCAAGAGCTCACCAGGTGCTCCCTGTAGAGCAGTAGCAGCACCGCACGTGCGCCCGAGTGCCGCGCAGGCCAGTAGCTGCCTGAGCTTCCTGCTTTGGGCTGGCCTGGAATCTGAAAGATACACCGAGGCTTTGAATATGGAAACCAATCAGCCATCGTGAACTGAATCCCTGGCAGGGCTGAGGGTCGGGTTCTGTCTCAGCAAGCTACATGGCTCTGAACAAGTCCCTCAGCCGCCTCTCAGTTTCCCAGTCTGGAAAATGGGTCAGCTGACGGGATGACCTGTAAAGCGGGATGAGATAGTGGGATGGTTGTGGGGGTGGGAGTGGGGTGAGGGGTGTAATCTGCCTGGCCCAGCCTCAGTTCTACCATCCCTTGCAGAACAGAGGTGGTAAGGCAAGAAAAGCCAATAATAGCCATCCTCAGGACTTACTGGGCTTGGCCCCCTAAATAGCCTGATCATGGAACGCTCACCTATTATCATTCAATATCTCCATCTACAGAGAAGAAAACTAACTACCAGAGTAATTCATTTGCCCAAGGCCAGGCATCACTGATGGCAGATCTAGACCCAGGCCTGCCAAGTCCCCCAAGCCAGAAAACCTTACTCCTAGTGCTCCCACTTTCCTTTTAACTCCCCTCCCCCACTTCTCACTGGCATGGAAGAGTCCTGGACTCTGGCAAGGGGCGCTTCCCGGGCTGGACTCTTCTCTCCAGATGGTGAACTCGGGGCATGGTCACCTGCGGGAGAAGAGAGTCAACGCCACGGAATCCAGCAGGCGGGAAGGTGTGGGACGCTGCCAGCTCATGTGGTAGGGGTGAGGTTCTGCAAGTCAGCCACTAGCCTGAGGTCAAACAGCAACTTGGACGTGAGTGGGGAGACTGAAGCTAAGGTATCCCAGGTGGTTACGGAAGCTGCGCCTCGGGGAGGCTCAGGGGACCACCGACCCTGACTCCAGCGCTCACCGCCTGATGTTTTGTGCTGCTGCAGCCGCTGATCCAGCATACGGCAGAGCCTGTCTCCGAAGTGCTGTAGGATCTTAGCTTCCTTGCCGCTGCGCAGAGGCAGTGGGTACCGCCGGAGGGAGCGCAGCGCCTGGAGGGGCACGGGTACCGTACTGGGTCAGGGCGGGCCTCGTTGTCTGGCTCCGCCCGCACCTGTCCGCCGCAAGCTGGGACCCACCTTCTGAAACACGAATTGCGTGCGGCGCCCCCTACTGGCTGCCTCGTCCCGCCATTCGGTTAGCCAGCGTACGAAGAGCGGGTTGGGGCAAACGGGCAGCGGGCGTTTCCGGCCCAGGCGGACCGGCGCTGCCATGAGCCTCAGGGCGGGTCCTCTGGCGCCTCGCGCCGACCCGACTGGGAAGCCGCCAGTTCTGGAGACGGGATTCGAACACCTGGCTCGGAAGCCTGAGGGCGGGACCTCTCCAATCACGTGGCCCCACGCGGGGTACTAACTAGAGAACAGCCTCCAGCTGCCCTCCCCGCCCCTGCACTATTCTAAGTGGTTGATGCCCAGTACTTTCTCTACGGCCTTTCACCCCCTCGCCCCTCCCGGCCCAAACCAGCCTTTTGGACCGGCCCCACCCAGACCCCCAGAGCCTTGACCCGCCCCTTCCTCCTATCCCAGATTCGAGAGCGGGGTTCTCTTTGTGCGGGACAGGAAGGCCGACAGCGCCCCCGTGTGGCTGGGAGGGCTGGCTGGGGGTGGTGCTTAACGCCGAGGAACCTGAGGCTGTCAGTTTCAGTCTCACCTTTGCTGAGGATGCTGGAGAGACTGGGTGTCTGAAAAGCCCAAAGGCTGGGAGTGGAGGGTGGAGAAAAAATGAGTGCAGGTATATTTGTAGGAGGGACATCTAGAAAGGGGTATAGGGGATGAAGATATAAAGGTAATGTAGGAGGAGCTAAAGGACCCTCCGAAGAAAAGGTGATCCCGAGCTGGGGTGGGGGAGCGGGGTGTGGAGATCCAGCAGTGGGGGAGGGGCGCGAAGTCGAGGACATTCAGGGAAGGCCAAAGCTTGGAGGACAGAGGGGAACGGAGAACGAGTAGAAGGGGGACAAATAGGAGGTGCCGGGCCTCAGGGCGAGAGGAGGGGTCTGAGATGGGCGCGTGGTTAGATTAAGGGGAGCTGAATGGAGGTAAGAGTCCGGACGGAGGTCGAAAGGGAGAACACATAGTCGTTTTTGTAACTCATTAGAGGGGGAGACCCTCAAGGAGGCTTAGGTTTACCCTTATTCAAAAGGGTCCCAGGTTGAAGGACACCTACAGCTGAGTTCGGCTCGAGGATTTCGTCGGGGAGTTACGTTCTCCCACAGCTGTTTTACGGAAGTCGCGAGGAGCTGGGGCCTTCGAGGAGCGGAGAGGAGGGCACCGCAGCTCCAGGCCCGCCCCTCCAGACTCCGCCCAGCCGCGTACCCGGCCCCCCCACCGCCCCCAGCCAGCTCCGAACTCCCGCCTCCCTCCCGAGGCTGCCTTATAAGGAGCCTCCTTCGGGCGTTCGGGTTGGCCCCACCCCCTCTAGTCTCTTGTCCTAATAAGGACATCTAGGGCATCCCGTGGCTAGGGGCGGGCGGGAGCGTGTCTCCAGGGTAACTTCGAAGTCCCCCCCCCCCTTTACTCTTGGAAACTACGAGACTTGAAAAAAGTGGAGCCAGTGTCCTTTTCTGGCAGGGTCGCTTACCGGGCTGGGGGTCGAGCAGCGACCTCGACCTGGGGCTCCCGGGAACTCGGGTGGAGGGCGGTGCAGCGGGACGTCCCTGACTACAATCCCCGGCATGCCCTGCGAGGTGCCACACTCTGGGTCTTGAAGACCAGGCTTCCAGCTCTTCATTTACGCTCTTTATTCCGCTGATGGGATCAATACCCCCAGTTCCCTTGTTTGCGACTCTGCATTGTCTTTCGGCAGAGCCTAAGGCCTTGGTCGTCGTTCGAGGCCAACAAAAACTTCCCGTAGTCCCCATCCGTTTCTTTTTTTGAAACTTAGGATAACAGGGCTGTGTCTTAATTTTTCCGAGTTTTAAGTTCACCGTATGCCTGGCTATCCACTCGAGAACGTGATTAAATCTGGTTTAATATCCATGTCTTTTTTTCACTGTGTCTAGTGAAAGGCACACAATCTGGATTGCACAAACCCCTGCCCTTCTCCCTTTATTGTTTCGTGAATTTGCCAGACATCTTTAAAACAAGAACAAAGCTCTATTTTCAAAGACTTTCTTGTAGCCTTTCTCTTGTGTTTTTCTCTTACTCTAATTTTATTGAAGTTGTATATGGCCTTTTCTCAGGAGACGAGTGGATTTGCATATGAAGCGTGCTCAATGACTTGTTTATCGGGTTGAAGACTCTTTACACTTGGCGATTCTCCATGCTCTATCTAGGACTGGATTCCAGGCCAATAATAGTTGCTTCAATTCAGAAAAGCAAAATACTAAACTCAAAATTATCAGACCAGAACCTTCCAAGATGGATCTTAGGAAACAGTTTTACCGCGGGTGAAGAGCAGCGAGGTCGAGGGCTCATTTTCAGGTCACATTACCTAGCACGGGGGCCCTTTGCTCAGCTGAGCGTTTCCTGGAAAATTCGACCAATGGGCGCGCTCTCCGTGCCATAGCCCAGTCCCTCTTGGCTGTCTCGGACTACGTTTCCCAGCATGTAATGTGGCACTGGGAGGCCGGCGGGCGAAAAAGACTCTGTTACCCAGTGAGCCCGAGGACAGCGCAAAACCCTTGGACTTCATTTCCCGTCAGCCCGTGGGTGGAGCGCCGGAAGCCCGCCCCGCCCCTCATTGTGCGGCTCATACTAAACGGAAGGGGCCGGGAGAGGCCGCGTTCAGTCGGATCCCGGCAGCAGCTGCAGCCGCTCTCATCCTTTCTGATTCTCCTTGCTATCTCCCTTTCGCTTCCGGAAACATGGTGAGTAGCAGGCCATGGCGACAGAGGGAAGGCGGCTGCGAGTCGGTTCTCTGCGCGCGGGGGAGGGAACGGGGGAGCGACGTCGGCACCCCCTCCCCCAGCGCCCCGGGCAGGATAAGGGTCTCGGGCTGAGGGGCGGGCGGCGTTGGGACGCGCGTGCGCGCCCGCGAATGCTGGGGAGGGCTGGCTCGGCCGTCGCTCGCGCGCCCCCTGGACTCCCTTCCCCTCCCCCACCGCGCTGCTGCGCCCGCTCGGACACCGGCTGTGGGGGAGGGGTCCGTGGCGCGCGCGCCCGCCCCTCGCGGAGCAGCCGGTGGCGCGCGCTGAGGCAAGTCGGTTCACGGGGACGCGCGTTCGACGGGAGCACGCGGCATCCGAATCCGGCCCGGGGGCGGCGAAAGAAAAGCGCGCGAGCGGTCTCGGCGCGCGCGCCCCACCCAAGGGCTGTTCCTGTCTCCGCGTCACCCTCCCTCGGCTGGCGGGTCTGTAGAGAGCAGGTGGCAGGGATGTCTGCGCCTGGGAGGGGCGGGGGCGGAGGGCCGAGGGCCAACGGGGATGCGGGGGCGGAGGGTCCGGGTACTGGCGCTGGGGATTAGGGGCTTGCACCGCGCGACCTGGAGCCGCGAGTTTGCACCACGGAGATCACGGCTCTGCGAGGGAGCCCACAAAGCGATCTGGGTTCTCTGTTCTGTACATCCGGCGAAGGCTGGAACGGCACTGTCGGCTGGCGCGTGCGCACACGCTCAGGCCCCGCCGCTGGGCCCGAAGCCCTGGACAAGCGGGGCCTTCGGCTTTCCCGGATGGGGCCTGAGGGTGGAGCCGAGTTTAGGGAAGTGACCCAGGCGGGCACCGCCCGGAAACCACCCCGCCCCCTGTGTTCGGCCCCAGGGCTACGAGAGCTGAAGGTTGTGTAACTTGTCCAGGCTCCGGCCGGCAGCAGAGGGGGCTGATACGCCGGTCGGTAAAGGTGATTCCTCGGGGTTGAGGCCCTGGGGGTGCTACTGCCTCTGGGTACTGCTTTCTCTCCCGGGCCCCGCGCGGGCGAGCGCTTTTCCCCGCCTACTCCGGAAGCGGCTGAGTCACGTGGCCGGCTTCCTCTGCAGTTCCGGGAGCGGGGGGCGCGGCAGATTTCACTGTGGACAGCAGCCCCCCTCCTGGCTACGGTGTACCGCCGACACGACCCAGAATAGACGTTTAAAGAGCTCTCGAGGACCGTGGGTGTTTGGGTTCGACGTGCTAACTTTTGTGACCGATCTTTGGGTCCTACATTTTTTGCGGAGGGAACGGGGAGTCAGTGGGCTAGGGCTTTAATTAGGGATTGTGTTTCTTGCCCTGGTTGAAGAAGACCCCAGCAGAGAAGAGGATGGTTTGTGAACAGTTGCACTGAGTAGTTCTGATGGACTTAACGAGAACTGTTAAACTCGTTGGTGTCCTGTCTACCATTGTGGGGTCCTGGTTCTCTTTCCAGAAGAGGTGGCTATAACCTGGGTGCCTGGGTCTCCCTTTCCCATCTGTGAAGTTTTGAGTCAGCGCTATTATGCAAAAGCTGAGATGGGAGTATTGTGAGTCAGTAGCCTGTGGATTCTTTTACTTCTGGCGTCTTATCAAAGCAAGGTTCTGCTGCTTATAGGTCCTCAGTTTCTTGTCTGTAAGATGTTGGGTGAGGAGAAGTGATGTTGTTAGATGATTAGAGGTTTTTTCTATGACTGCCATCCTGGGGTTGTGTGTCTCATTTGGTCCTTGCACGGTGGTGTTGGTGGGAAAGTAGTGACACTTGGCTTGGGGAGGGGATTAATGATCTCTTGGTTGAGGACTTGTTGGCATCCAAGATGGATCTCTTAAGATTGCAAAGGAGGGACTTCAGGGGGAGTCCCACAGTCTTTCTTTTATGAAGTATATGTGGCTCGTCCCCTAGGCCTCCGGCGTGGCAGTCTCTGACGGCGTCATCAAAGTGTTCAATGACATGAAGGTGCGCAAGTCCTCAACACCAGAGGAGGTGAAGAAGCGCAAGAAGGCGGTACTTTTCTGCCTGAGCGAGGATAAGAAGAATATCATCCTGGAGGAGGGCAAGGAGATCCTGGTAGGTGATGTGGGCCAGACTGTAGATGACCCCTACGCCACCTTTGTCAAGATGCTGCCAGACAAGGACTGCCGCTATGCCCTCTACGACGCAACCTATGAGACCAAGGAGAGTAAGAAGGAGGACCTGGTGTTTATCTTCTGGTGAGCTCCCCTACAGACACTTCTGCCTGTTACCTGCCCTAGCTCAGCCTCACCCTTCCTTTTCAGGATAGAAACCTTTGTGGTTCCCAGTTAACCCGGAGGTGTGTGTTTGGGGGGAGTGTATTGTAAGAAAACACTTGCCAGTGGGGAACCTGATAAAGCTTGAGTGCTGGGGACCAGCTCAAGGGTTTCTTGAAGTCATCTCTCACTTGAGGGCACTTGCAGACTTGGAGAGGGAACTTTGTTGTGTATTCTGACTGTCGTTTGTCTCCAGGGCACCTGAGTCTGCACCCCTTAAGAGCAAAATGATTTATGCCAGCTCCAAGGATGCCATCAAGAAAAAGCTGACGGGTAAGGGCCCGCGTTGGTGCCATGTCCCTTTTCACTCAGGCTTTGGCTGCAGGGTGGGGTGAAGGGCATGGTATATGAGATACCTTCCCCCTCCTCTTCCCTGTCTGCTGGAAGGTAACCTTGTTCCTTCCATCTGTTCTGATTGGCTCCTTCCCAACCCCAGCTTCCCCTCCCCCAGTGCATCCTGCTCACAGACGCTCCCCTTCTTCCTCACAGGAATCAAGCATGAATTACAAGCAAACTGCTACGAGGAGGTCAAGGACCGCTGCACCCTGGCAGAGAAACTGGGGGGCAGTGCCGTCATCTCCCTGGAGGGCAAGCCTTTGTGAGCCCCCTCCAGCCCCCTGCCTGGAGCATCTGGCAGCCCCAGACCCTGCCCATGGGGGTTGCAGGCTGCCCCCTTCCTGCCAGACCGGAGGGGCTGGGGGGATCCCAGCAGGGGGAGGGCAATCCCTTCACCCCAGTTGCCAAACAGCCCCCCTCACCCCCTGGACCTTCCTCCTCCCTCCATTCCTGACGGTTCTGGCGTTCCCAAACCGCTTTTGATCTTCTGATTCCTCTTGGGTTGAAGCAGACCAAGTTCCCCCCAGGCACCCCAGTTTGGGGGGGGCCTGTATTTTTTTTAACGACACCCCAGTTTCCCACCTGTTCCTCCCTTTTCCCATGCTGCCAACTTCTAACCACAATAGTGACTCTGTGCTTGTCTGTTTAGTTCTGTGTATAAATGGAATGTTGTGGAGATGACCCCTTCTTGCGCCGCCTGGTTCCCCTCCCCTTTTCCCTTGGTCTTGGCCACCCATGGAAGCAGGACCAGTAGGGACCTTCAATTAAAAAAAAAAAAAAAAACCACACACACAACAATAAAAAGTCCTCACTAATGGGATGTTTGTTTCAGGGTTGGGGCCCAAGGGACCTTGTAGGGGAAGGTATGCTGAGATAATGAACAGCATCTCTTCTCTACACCCAGCCTCTATCCACCCCTTTCATTTGGCCCCAGCGACTGGCTGAGCCTCCCTCTGACAGCTGTCCCTCATAGGTGGTACCACAGTTGGGTCCAAACTGACTGTTATAGAGTTAGCTGAACCAGGGTGTGTCTGCTGCAAGAGCCCTTTGGGCAGAAGGGGCTTTGTGCCTGAAGTCTTAATCCTGTAACCTCTTAATCAGGTGGGCAGCCGGGCAGTGAGGCCTATTCTCCAACCCTGTGCCCAGGCCTGCCAAGTGTGGGCTGTGAGATTGCAAGTTACAGAGTGCCTCTCGAGCTGTTCTGTCTTCAAGGTTCTCTCTGGTTTTCCTCTGCCTTCTTTCATGGATGGCTGACTCATCCTTGAGGGCTGGGTCCAGTGGCTGCCGTGAGTCAGAAGCCAAGTTGAGCCTTTGGCCTTCTGCAGATGTGACGAGTCCAGGGTGGGGCCAAGCCAGGTGGAGCCCAGGACTTCAGACCCAAGTGTCTAGGTTCCACCTCCCTGTGTTTAACCAAGAGGGTGTTGGCGGGAGCTCCAAGCCTTTTGCCAGCATTGCTTAGGCTCTCCAATCTGTACTTTGCGTTTTCACCTGCCTAGGAGTAAAGGTATCCTAGAAATCTTAGCCTAAGGGTGTGAATGCAGGATTTATTACCACTCCCCACACAACTGAACTGGGGGAGGGGGGAAGCCTGTTGTTAAAGCTGGTTCCTTAGTTTTTGGAGCTTGCCAGTATCTCTCTGGGAAGCAAGAAGAGTAATTACTTTTGACACTGCAGGGGGGATGTCCAGGGTCTGGTGTCTGTAGTGCCCTAGTTAAGGTGTGCCTGGTGGGCCCTAGCTGTGGGAAGTAAGGACGAGCAGGCCTCCTTGTTACAAAAAGCAGGCTTTATTTGTGAACAGGCTAGGGACAAATGAACTTCAGGGGTAGGGGAGACAGAGGGTGGGTGGGGGCTGCTCCCCAATCTCCAGGAGAGGAGGAAGGTCCAGGCTCCTAGCCTCCCCTAGGTTGGGGTTCTTACCTGTGGCCAAGAATGGCACCCATGATGCCCTAGCTTCCTCTTGCAGGACCTGGCACTTTTGGGTAGGAGTGGGGCTTGGGCTTGCCCTGGTCGAGATCATGGGGCATGGCTGGTGGCTGCTGTCGTGGGGGAGGTGGTATCTTGGGGTGGGAAATCTGGGGGACTTTTGTTACTAAGGGCTCTGAAGTAGGCTCTGGCTGCTCTAAGGCTCCCCTTTGAGGGCGACAAGGGTGTTCCGGAGAAGCAGGGTGCTGGCCTGCATAGGAGAGAGGTCTTTGATGTCCCCCATCCACTGCCATTCTCCCCAATAAAAGGTGCTGTTCTTCCTACACCTATAACTCATGTCCCCCTCCCTCTTGCATTCCTGTCCTCAGCAATAATAGCTGCCATTTATTGAGGGCTCCTAATGGAAGGGAAGGGTCCTGGTCCAAGATGAAACGACCCTGAAAGTCACTGGGGGCTGCTCAGGGCTGTCAGACCACTTCCCACCAACACATCTTGCCAGGACTTGGTAAGAACCTAGAGATCTGGGAGTGGATGGCAGGGAGGCAGGAAGAGGGCACAGTGAGGATGGAGGGCTCACCTTGGCGTGTTTAAGCTCCAGCTCTGCCAACTCTATGAGGTTCTTGCGGAAGGAGGAGACCCGGCGAGACTTGAAATCCATGAGCTCTGGAGAGGGGAGGGAGGAGAAATGGGGACCCTGGCAGGGTAGGCAGCCCAGTGGCACAGGCTCTGGGGCCTTGGGGCTTACCCTGCTTGGCTGAGTCGGAGAGGCGTTCGAAGCGTTGGCAGCACAGTTGCTGGTGGCTCTCGGCAGTCCGCACCTCCCGGTTCCTAGTGCGTGCCTTGTCCAGGGCCTTGTTGGCGTTCTCATAGTCAGCCAGTGCTCGAAGCCGCCGGTACAGCAGGTCCTGGGGCCGGCAGGGCACAGGATCACTGTTGCCCCATGACCTTGTCCGCCTGCCCTCCCCTGTTGCTCCAGTCCTGTTGTCTTCCAGCCCTGAGGTTTGCTCTGGGGCCATATCTCACCTTAGCTGCCTGTGAGTCTCGCATGTAGTATCTCAGCATGTCTGACAGCTTGAGGTCCTCATCAGATGCCACTCGGCCCTCCAGCTTCTGAGTCAAGAAGTTTGGAGGCTGGGGAGGGAGCTTGCAGAGGAGCAGCTAAGGGCTGCGATGCTGCTGCTTGTCTCAATATCCAGCAGAGTCACTCGATAACCACTCTAGGTCAAGCCCTGATGTGAAGGGGAGCAGGCCAAGGAAAACCACAGAGGAGTGGCATCTGGTCTGGATCTTGGGGGTTGAGTGGGAATCTGAAAACAGCCAAAGGCTCTGCCGGTGTGCAAGCCTTGTATGCGTTCAGGGAAGCATGGGATCAGTGGGAGCGCTTGGATGGCAGTTCCTGGATCCCAAAAGACCTAAAATGCAAGCTAAGGACTTTGGGCTTTGTGTTTTGGGGAGTTTCTGGGAGGGGCAGGGTCACTGAAGGTCCTTGAGCAGAGAAGAGATGTGATCCAGAAGACATTTTAGAAAGATTGGCACACTGCAGTGACTCTTGGAGAAGAGTTCAAGAAGTGTGTGTCTGGGGCAGGATGTTGGCAATGCGGTGCAGCCTGCCAGCGGCACGTGGCACATCCTTGTAAATGGCTTGCCAGGCCTGGTTCCCACCCCTGCCCCCATCACTGCACACACACTCACACTTGAGACTGGATCCCTTTCCTCCCTCCATCTCATTAAACTAGGGTTTAACTGAGGGTGAGTCCAGGGTATCACTGGGCCCAAGTTATCACCAAACGTCCCAAAATGATCCTGGAGCTTTCTCCTCTTTCGGGAGGAGACTTTCTGCAAAGGATCATTGATTGGGTGCCCTTCCAATACAGAAGGCAGGACTCACCCTTAGTCGTTCAAAGAGCTCTGCCAATTTGAGGAAACTCCTAGGGGCAGTGGGGAAGAGTTAGGGCAGGAGTCTTGAGAGGGTGTTGCTTGAAGCCTCCCTGCCCTTAGCGCTGCCCTCCCTAATGCCCTGGAGTGGGAAAATCTCCCTCTCTCCCAAATCCCAGCAGGAACTTCACCTCCCACCTACAGCTGCTAGTACATTTCCACATGATCCCTCGTGGGCAGACACGGTATTACAGGCATAGAGAGAGCGGGGGCAGGAGGGGTGAGAGGGAGTCCTCACGTCTTTAGCTGGTTGACTTCCTGTGTTCCCAGACTATTCAGTGCAGCAGAGATAGGGATATAATCGTCTGCCAGGCCTGTTGGGGAAGAGCCCTCCATCAGACCCCCTTGGTCTGCACATCAAGCCCCACCCCTGGTGTTTGTGTCATGGAGAGAGACAGCATTTCCTGCGTTCTTCTCCCTGCAGGGAGTAGGAATGCTGGGGAAGGGGCAGGGAACCCAGGGTCCCTTGGGCCCTGCGTACACTTGTGGGAGTGCATGACACGGTCTGCCCGCAGGCAGGCGTCCCGGATGCGGCTGTGGTATTCCAGTAGGAAGGTCCTCTCATGCTCAAAGAAGTCATCCACCTCCTAAGGGAGCCAGACAAGAGCCTCTTACACTTGAGTGAGCAGGGACATGGCAGCCACGGACAGGTAGGGGCAGCACAATTTCTCTCTAGGCCATGCCCCACCAGTGGTTTCCCTCCCACAGCGACCTTGGGTCTTATTGTTGGCTTTGGACTTGAGGCCCTGGGTTGAATCCACAGAGGGGTCCCAGGGGTCACCTTGAGCCCTGACATGCTGGTGATGAGGGCTTCATCAGCAGACTTTACAATATTCCTCAGAAATCCCCCAAGAAGCTCCTTCCTGTTCTTTCCTCGGACACTCAGCTGAAGCACACATGGGGAGAGTATGGTGTTGGGTGGGCATTCGCACCTCCCAGCCCAGGCTCATGTCACTCTTCGAGCTGATGAGGCAGAGGCTTGAGCCCGCCTAGTGCCCTACCCCCACCCCCAAGAGTGACCCAAGGGTGTGCTCTGGCCCAGCTTACATCCTGGCCGTATTCCAAAAAGACGAAGAAGTTGTGGTCTCGACGCAGGGTAGGGTGGGCTGCCAGGCGCTGCAGAAAGACCTCATGCATTGCAACTGTCTTCTTAAAGATAGCCAGGTACTCCCTGCAGAAAACAGCAGGCAGCTCAAGAGCCCTCCTTGGCTCTGCTTATCCTGCTCCCTTCCCCTTCAGAAGCTCTGGGGTCAGAAGTCAGGGTCTCCAACTAGCCACAGCTGATGAAATCCTGGGACTCTCAGGACGGGGGCGGGGGTGCTGGAGCTTCATCACAGACAAGGAAAGGAAATAGCACTCACGCTTCCAGCTCCTGCTTCATTTTGGCAAACTCTTCCCGCGTGATGGAGCTGTCCCCCTCACCCAACTTCTGCAGCTTTTCCCTTGAAGCCTCAAAGTCTGGCCTTGGGGGGGCTGGAGGGATCTGCTCAAAGGGGGGACAGAGCTGGCCAGTCCCTCATTGCTGAGAAGGGCATCACCCACACCCAGAAGTGTCACCCAGTCTTCCACCCCACCCAAGCACCCAGGCCCCTCACGGCCCCAGCCCGCCCAGCCCTTCCTCACGATGAGGCCGGCGTACTCCTCATTTTCCACATAAGCGTCATGTAGCCAGATGAACTCCTCATGCTGTCGCACGACTGAGAACTCCGTCTGGGCAAAGTGAGGGAGGCAGCTCTGGAAGCAGGGAAGTCTGTCTGAGGTGTCTCTCCTCCCCTCCCAAACCCTGTACCCAACAAGCATCCTGGGCACCCACTTTTGGACTTCCCCAATCCCACATCCCAGGCGAGGCCCAAGGTGGGCCTTGGTGGCTCAGATGTCCATGATTTCCATCAGGATGATGGACAGGGGATGTTTAGGATGTGGGACCGGAGGCAAAAGACAACTGGAGACTAGACAAGACGCTTGCTTTCTTGGAGAGGCAGGGGGCAGGGACAGCCAGGTTGAGGAACAGGGCCCAAAGTCTATGTTGGCGTCTGCCCCCCACCTCCAGGCAAGCGAGGCTGGGGGAAGCAGGCTCCTCAAGCAGCCGTCTGAATGGCCCTCTCACCCCACTGGCAGCCTCACCTTGGTCTGAACGGTGAATTTCACCTTGTCCCGCTCGCTCACTGCATCAGAGATCTCCACCTGTAAGGAGCTGTCTCCCTGCAGGTCCACCGATAAGGAGGAGGGCTGCCGGGGAGGGGAGGTCTCTGACACCACTGCCCACAGCCCCTTACCACATCCTCACCAGGTCCTCTCGCAAAGCCCACCGCAGCAGCATTGCTTCCCCAATGCCCTGGGCTCACCGGCCACCCCTAGAGGGATCCTCATAAGTCACTGCTCAGGGTTTTACAATTACACAACTCTTTCCCACACTTCATCCTCAGAAGCAGGCCGACTTCTCCCCACTTTATAGATATGGAAACGGAGACCACCGGAGAGGTGACATAAGTTGTCCAAAGTCACACAGCTGCAAAGTGGCAGAGCCAGATTTGAACCCAGTTTCTCAAATTCCAAACCCCAAGGACTGTCTCAGCTACCAGCTCACCTCCTCCCCAGCTGGTTACTTCAGGCACCCTTCCATCGGGCCTCTAGCAAGCTACATAAGAAGTTCTCACCCCTTTTGGGCGGTTCCTGAGACTATTCCGCTCACTGCTTTTAGTGCCAAGAGGCATTGGCTTGTGGGCAAAGCACGTGTCTTTTTCTAAGTGAAAAGATCCTTGAGGCACCAAACTACGAGTTCATTCTTGCATTGAGCTTTTCAACACACAGTTATCAAACACCCACTCTGTCTATACCACTGTGCCAAGTGAAGGGAAGAAGCCACTGTACCAAGAATTGCTCACCAATGTATAAACTGGCACCTGCCCACCCCTCACATCCCCTCACTCTCTCCTTTCCCAGGCTTTGGCACACGTTTGCACACACCATGGGCAACTATTCTGACTTCTATTACCACAGGTTATTTTTACCTGGACTTAAAACTTAGGTGAGTGCAATCACACAGGATATACACTCTCGTGTCCATGGTCCTTAGTGAGATCCATCTATGTTGTTGAGTGCAGAAGTAATTCTCGTTCATTGCTATGTAGTATTCCATTTGAACAAATCATGGTTTATGTATCTCTTCTACTGTTGGTAGTCATTTAGATTATTTCAAGACTAGCCTATTATGAATAAAGCTGCCGTGAACATTCTTGCATATGTCTTTTATAGGGAAGGCATGTGTTTAAGTGTTTTCGTAGATACTGCCAGTTTTTCATGGTGATTGTACAAATTTATACTCCTGCCAGCACTGTATGAAAATTCCAGCTGCACCTCACCCTTGCCAGTACTTAGAATTGTCAGTCCTTTTTTGTGTCAGCCGTACTGGTGGGGGTATGGTGTTCGCGTATTGCGGCTTTAATTTGTATTCCCTGGTGAGGAATGATGTTGAACCCCATTTTATGTGTCCATTGCCCATTTGGAGATCTTTTGTGAAGTGCCTATTCAAGTCTTTCCCCCCCCTCCTCTTTTAAAAATCAGATCCCCTTTTTCTTATTGATTTGTAGGGACTCTCTATACACCCTGGAGACAAGTCCCTTGTCAGTTATATGTGTTGCCAATATCTCCTACTCTTTGGGTTGCCTTTTCACTCTCTTAATGACTTATAATTTTACAAGCTCCAATATGTCAGTCTTTTCTTTTATGATTAAGGTTTTTGTACACTCCCGAAGAAAATTTTTCCTACCCCCAGGTCATGGAGATATTCTCCAATTTTTTTCTTCTAGAAATTAATAGTTCAAGCTTTTATATTTAGGTCTATGAACCACCTTCACTTCATTTTGTATACGGTGTGAGGTATAGGTTATGACTCATTTTTCCATATAATAGCCCGTCATTTTAGCACTATTTGTTTTAAAAAAAAAGACTATCTTTTGAGTATGGATTTGCTTTGGTGCACATCTTGGTAGAAAATAAATTGACTTCAGTGTTATCAGTTCCAACTATCTATTCCGTTCCAGTGATCCGTATGTCTGTACTTTTGATATATCACACTGTCTTGATTACAGTAATTGATAAACTTGAAATCAGATAGAATTAACAAGTTTGTTCTTTTTCAAAATCATTTTGGCTATTATAGATCTTTGCATTTCTGTATAAATTGTAGACTCATCTTGTTAATTTACACCGAAAAAACTTGTTGGGATTTTGATTGAGATTAAATTGAATCTGTAGATCAATTTGGGAAGGATAGACATTTTTACAATTTTGAATCTTCCAACCCATCAACATGAAATATCTTTCCAATTATTCAGCTCTTCTTTAACGTTTCTCAGTAATGTTTTGTAGTGTTCTCTGTAAAGGTTTTGCACATCTTTGTTAGATTTATTCCTAGGTATTTTATGATTTTTTTATTGTTGTTGCTATTTGAAATATCTTTTAAAATTTCATTCCCTAGTTATTCGTTGCTAGTATGTAGAAACACACAATTGCTTTTTATATATTTACTTTGTGTCCAAGAACCTTGCTATATTTACTTATTACTTTTAATAGGGCTTGTAGATTATTTTGGATTCCCTCCACATACAATCCTATAATATAAATTAATGACAGTTTGTTTTTCCTTTCCAACCTTTATACCTTTTATTTCTTATTCTTGCCTTATTGCACTTGCTAGAACCTCTAGTACAATGCAGAAATGGTGACATGGTGAAAAAGGAAATCCTTGACTGGTTCCTGATTTCAGAGGGAATGCATTTAAAATGTAATCCTGAAGACGATTAATCCTGAATCAGATTAATGAGACTCCCTTCTATGACTAGTTTGGTAAGAGTGTTGATTTTTATCAGTGTTTCCTCCCTTTGAGATATCAAATGGGTTTTCCTGTTACTCTGTAATGTCTCGAATTTCATTGATTGATTTTCAAATATTGAACCACCCTGTATTCCTGGAATAAGGCCTTCATCATGAAGTATTGTTTTTTAGTTTTTTAGTTTTTTTTTAAGATTTTATTTATTTATTTGAGAGAGAGAGAGAGCATACAAGCGAGTGATTGGGGGGCAGAGGGAGAGGGACAAACAGACTTTGCGCTGAGTGTGGAGCCCAATGCAGGGCTCAATCCCACAACCCTGAGATCATGACCTGAGCCGAAATCAAGAGTTGAACGCTTAACCAGCTGAGCTACCCAGATGCCCTGAAGTATTATCTTTTTATATATTGCTTATTCGACTTGATAATATTTTGTTTGTGATTTTTCCATTATGTTCACAAGAGAGATTAACCTGTACTTTTCCTTTCTTTTAACGTTTTTGATAGGATTTTTGTAGTAAAATATGCATAACACAAAATTTACCATTTTAGCCATTTTAAAGTGCATAGTTTATTGATATTAAGTATATTCACAGTGTGCAACTATCACCATCATCCATCTCCTTGTGACAGGTTTTTGTATCAAGGTTATATTGTCCTCCTAAGATAAGTTGGAATTGTACCTTCTATTTCTGTTTTGGAATAATTTATATGAGAATGGTATTAGCTTTCCTTTAATGCTTCGAAGAATTCACATGTGAAATTATATTGCTTAGAGAGGTATTTTTGGAAAAGTTTTTAATTATGGATTTATTTCCTATAATAGACATAGGACTATTGAGATTTTCTACTTCTTGTTTCAGGTTTGGTAAGTTGCATTTTTCAAGTAGTTTGTCCATTTTGTTTCAATTCTCTCACTTGTTGGCATAAGCTTGTTCTTAAATACTCTTATTTTTATTTTATTTATTTATTAATATTGTACTTTTTATTTGAGAGAGAGAGAGAGAGAGAGAGCATGAGCAGGGGGAGGGGCAGAGGCTGATGGAGAAGCAGAATCCCCACTGAACAGGGAGCCTGATGCAGGGCTCAATCTCAGCACCCTGGGATCACGACCTGAGCCAAAGGCTTAACTGACAGAGCCACCCAGGCGCCCCTCTTATTATCTTTTTAATGCCTGAAACATCTCTATCAATGTGCACTTTATCATTCCTGATATTGGTAATTAATATTTTCTCCCTTCCTCACTCTCAGTCTCCCTCTTGCTCGCTGTCTTTTATCAGTCTTGCTAGACGTTTATCAATTTTTTTGTATTTTCAAAAAACTATTTTTGGCATTATTGAATTTCTATATTTGTATATTTATCTTCTATTAATTGATTTCTGCTCTTTATTGTTTCCTTCCATTTACTTTCTTGGGATTTAAATTGTTCTTCTTTTTCTAGTTTCCTGAGACTGAAATGTAGATCATTGGGATGCCTGGATGGCTGTCGGTTAAGCGTCTGCCTTCTGCTCAGGTCATGATCCCAGGGTCCTGGAATCAAGTCCCACATTGGGCTCCTTGCTCAGCTGGAAGCCTGCTTCTCCCTCTGCCTGCCACTCCCCCTTCTTGTGCTCTCTCTTTGACAGATAAACAAAATCTTTAAAAAACAAAACAAAACAGAAATGTAAATCATTGACTTTTTCAACCTTTTTCTTTTTCTAAAACATGCATTTGGAGGTGTAATTTTCCCCCGGACCCTTTTTTAGCTGCATCTCCAGTTTTGATATATCATATTTTCAAAATCGCTTCTTTAAAATTTTTTCTAATTTTCATTCTAATTTCTTCTTTGACCTATGAATTGCTTAGAAGCAGGTTGCTTACTTCCCAAATATTTTGAAATCTAGTTATCTTTTTGTTTTGATTCCCTGTTAATTCTACTGACAGAGACCTCATTCTATGATTTCAATGTTTCAAAACTTGATACTTGCATTATAGCCCAACATATAATGTATTTTGGTAAATATTTCAAGTGCACTTGAAAAGAATGTGTTTCCTGCAGTTTTTGGGAACAGAGCTCTAATTAAACCAATCAGATCATGGTGAATAATCATGGTGTTTTATGATTTTATTTATTTATTTGACAGAGAGAGAGAGCACAAGTAGGCAGAGCGGTAGGCAGAGGGAGAGGGAGAAGCAGGCTCCCTGCTGAGCATGGAGCCTGATGTAGGACTTGATCCCAGGACCCTGGGATCATGACCGGAGCCAAAGGCAGAAGCTTAACTGATGGAGCCACCCAGGCCCCCCTAATCATGGTATTTTAAATCTTCAAAATCCTTACTGATTTTTTTTTTTGGTCCGCTTGTTCTAACTGCTGAGAGAGTTGTTTTAAACCTCTAATTGTAAGTTTGTCTATTTCTCCTTTTAATTCTGTACTCTTTTACTTTGCATATTTTGAAATGATGCTATTTGTTGCATATAAATTTAGGACTATTTTATCTTCCTGTTGAATTGACTTTATTATAAAATGTCCCTCTGTATTTCTAATAATATTTCTTGTCTTATAGTCTACTTTGTCTGAAATTAGTATAGCCATGACAGCATTCTTTTGGTTAGCATTCTTTTTGTGTCCTTACAGTTAAGGTATGTCTCTTTAAAAAAAGGGGAGGATTTATTTATTTATTTTAGAGAGAGTATACGTGTGTGTGGGGGGGGTGGTTGCAGAGGGAGAGGAGAGAGAATCTCAAGCAGACTCCCTGTTGAGCATGGAGGGCAGTGAGGGGCTCCATCCCACGATCTCTGAGATCATGACCAGAGCTAAAATCAAGAATTGGATGGTTAACTGACTGAGCCATCCGGGTGCCCCTAAAATGTGTGTTGTTTGACAGCATATAGTTATCTTTTAAAAACCCAATCTGAGGGGTGCCTGGGTGGCTCAGTTGGTTAGGTGTCAGAATCTTGGTCTCAGCTCAGGTCTTGATCTGGAGTTGTGAGTTCAAGCCCCATGCTGGGCTCCACACTGGGCATGAAGCCTACTTTTTAAAAAAAATCCAATCTGAAAAAAAATCCAGTATCAATTTTTTTTTAAGTAACCTTACACTCAAGGTGGGACTCAAAGTCTCAACCTGAGATCAAGAGTTGCATGTTCTACCAACTGAGCCAGCCAGGTGCCCCCTGAATATGTTTTTAATTGGAGTGTTTGGTCTATTTATATTTACTGTAATTACCGACATAAGCTATAAACCTACCATCTTGCTTTTTGTTTTTTTCTTCTTCTTCTCATCTTTTTTTGTTGTTGTTGTTGTTGCTTTATTCTTTTTTCCTTGCCTTCTCATAGATTAGTCAAGAATTTAAAAAAAATTTTTTTTAAATTTCTTTGACAGAGAGAGAGACAGCCAGCGAGAGAGGGAACACAAGCAGGGGGAGTGGGAGAGGAAGAAGCAGGCTCCCAGCAGAGGAGCCTGATGTGGGGCTCGATCCCAGAATCCCGGGATCACGCCCTGAGCCGAAGGCAGATGCCCAACGACTGAGCCACCTAGGCGGCCCTAGATTAGTCAAGAATTTTTATAGTATTTCATTTTCTATCCTATTATATTTTTATTTACATCTTCATTTAGTATTCTTCTCATTTCTTTCTATTTAAAGGAGAATCTTAGAGAAGGCAATGCTTACTCTAGAGGACAGGATCTAATACGGGACTTTCAGAGAGTCTGGCACCTACAAAGTTTGGGGATGGACCCATCAGTTTGATAGCCCAGTATACATCCCATATCATAACAGTAACAACAACAACATAATAGCTAACACTTACACTTGAGCTTCCTTTATGCTAGGTACTGATCTAAGCATTTTACATATATTAACTGATTTAGCCATGAATATGAACATAAACACTGAAACACATATTTTCTGCTCTATACTTTGTGTCTCTCAGCCCCTCTCACCTCTCCAAACTCCACTTGAACCCCACTCCTCACTTGGCTTCTCTGACATCCCCAGGGCAGCCTTCCCCTTTGTCCAACTGCAACCGCCCCCCCCACACAATCTGGCTCATTCGTACAATGAGCCCCTAAGTCTCCTGTTTCCCTCCTGCTGCCTTAGTATCTCTGCTCTAACCTGTATTGTTTGGTGACTGCTTGAGGGAGATGGGACTTCAAGGGTGGACCACAGCGACTCCATCCTTATCCTCAGCCACAGCCCACTATGCACATGCCTCCAATTCTCAAACGTGTGCACCTCTGTGAGCCCAATGATACTCAATAAGTATTTGTTGAATGAAATCAAGAGGAAAGAGTGAAGAATTAATGATCGTATGATTATATGAACACAGGTACACAAGCGAAGCAATTAGTGAACTGGATTCCTCCTCCCTTGGCAAAGGAGAGGGGTACTCCATCCTCTTCTCAATCCCTAACATCCCTCCTTCCTCTTCTTCCCTATTAAGCCGGAATCATGAGTTGGTCCTGGGGAGGGGAGAAGAAGCAGTGACAGGTCTCTTTCCATCTGTCAGCGCAAAGGTGAACCCTGCCTTCTTTGGCATCCTCATCAGTCCCCATGCAGGTGCCACAGAGGCGCCCCACCCCCTTCCCCCTCGTTCAGGTCTCTCTAGCTCACGAGTGCGCGCCAACACACGCACACACGCCCCACTCCCTGATTGGGCTTCACTGGTTATCATGGAGTGAGGTGGAGGTTGGGAGGGGGTTTGCATCCTTTCTTTACCTTGCTCTCCTTCCCAGCCTCTTGACGCCCCTCCATCACCCTTCTTCTTGGCTGCAGCACACAAGTATTCCGCGGCTGGCCACTGCCCGGGCGCTGCCGCAGCTTCGTCCCCCGGTAACTCGCCCGAGGCACAGGACCCTATCAGCTGACGGAGACACTCTCCCCTCCCTGCTAGGAGTCACCTGGAATCAGGCGTGGTTCCCACCCGTTCCTTCGCAGCTGCGCCTTTTGATTGGCTACCAGGTTCACCGTGAGCGACACCATTGGCTGCAACGCCTGTCGTTCCTTTGCTTGGCCCCAGCTTTTAAGGGGAAGCGCGTAACCCGGGGCAGGGAACGGGCGACAGCATAGGGGCTGGGGTCAGGGGTTCTGGGGTTACAGAGGTCTCGAACCACGTCAGCCCCCGCCCCCAGGCTGGCAGTCTGTCGCCTGCCGCAGCTCCGGCAAGTGCCTTCCAACCGCCTCGCGCGGTCTGCGCGTGCGCACTAGCCTAGTCGCGCGCGCTCCAGGCGGTGGGCGAGGCGGCGNGGAATGGGGGGGAGGGGTGGGATAAGGGTGAGGGTTAGTGTCTGTGGAGAAAGGGGCTCCGTTAAAATTTTCGCTCTGGGGCATGAGGGATCTGCGAGGTAAGCCGCACAGAGTCGTGAGGAGACGCCGCAAGGCCCGCGGCCAGGGCGCCCGAGGCCAGGCCCGGGTCCACAGGCGGTCGCACCTAGAATCGGGAAGCAGACGGGCACAGATGCTGCGAGAAAAATTGTGGGTGCCCTGGAACGGGCTCATTGTGATCGGGAAGAGAATGGAGCTCATGGGTAGAAATACACAAAAGCCTAGGATGGGCGACCCAAAGCTTGACTCTGAGTTCTGGAGACCGGAAGACGCGGAAAAAATGGTCTTGAAAGTGAAGTCAGGCCAGAGTCAGGAAAGGATGGATATGAAGCTACTGCACAGTGTAGCAAGTGCATTACAGGCTTCAGCAGGTTTGGGGAAAAACAGCCCAAAGGAGATGGGGGGAAAGCAAGAAATTAGAGGGAAAATCGGCGCTGAATCCGACAGTGCAGGGACTACAGCAGGGTCTAGGAGGGGGTCTGGCTTTAAAGAGAGGTTGAAATTTACTGGGGTGGGGATCAGAGGAGAGGACTTGAGATCCAGACCACATACACTAGGGCAGAATGAGGAGTTGAGGTCGAGTGGAGAGAAGGTGAGTGGGGAGAAGCTGAGTGGAGAGAAGCTGAGGTTGAGTGGAGAGCAGCTGAGATCAAGTGGAGAGAAGCTGAGGTCAAGTGGAGAGAAGCTGAGGTCAAGTGGAGAGAAGCTAAGGTCAAGTGAAGAAAAGCTGAGGTCAAGTGGAGAAAAGCTGAGTGGAAAGAAGCTAAGATCAAGTGGAGAGCAGTTGAGATCAAGTGGAGAAAAGCTGAGGTCAAGTGGAGAGAAGCTGAGGTCAAGTGGAGAGAAGCTGAGTGGAGAGCAGCTGAGATCAAGTGGAGAGAAGCTGAGGTCAAGTGGAGAGAAGCTGAGGTCAAGTGGAGAGAAGCTGACATCAAGTGGTGAGAAGCTGAGTCTGAGTGAAGAGAACCTGAGGTCAAGTGGAGAGAAAGGGGAATCCAGTGGAGAGAAGTTGGGAAGTAGTGGAGAGGATTTGAGATCCACCGGAGATAAACTGCAGTCAAGTGCAGAGAAGCTGGAGGGTTCAGGAATGGGGAGCATAACTGAGGAGACAACTGAAAGAGTGGTAGTAGTTACTGGTGATGAAAAATGGACTAAAGTTACTGATGCTGAGATGGAAAATCCTTTTGAAAGGGTGGAAGGGAGTAATGAGCTAGAAGGGACTGAGGAAACAGTGGGAGTTGAGGATGTCTTGGGTGGAGTGAATGATATTGCCGATGAATCTGTTTCTATGGAAGAGAAAGAGGTTACAGATTAAGGTAATGGTGAATGAGGCAGATGAAGGACTGAAGCTAACGAAGGAAAGAGAGGCCGCTTGAGGAAGTGTTGCAAGTCAAGGAGGAGAAATTAGAGCCGAGCAGAGCACTGTTGACCCTGAAGAGGTAAATATGAGAGAGGAAAGGAGAGCATGGGAATGAGGAACTCTAGAGGATGAAGGTGGAGGCTAGGGCCAAAGGAAATGAAGAAGAATGAGGAGGGAAATGGGAATATTTTGAGGAGAAAGAAAAGATCTGATAATGTGTTGCTACGTCGTCGAGGAAAGGTGGAGATTGTTTTCTTGGAGAAGAGCTGTGACTGAAGGGCTTGTTGGGAAATGTTTGAGAAATGGAGTTGGGAGGGGCTAGATGATTTAGTTTCATGTGTGATTGGTTCATAAGAGAAGACTGCATAGTGAGAAAAATGGAGAATTACAGCAGGATAAAGGGTAGGTAATGAAGGCTGTGAAGGAAGATGCAAGCTGGAGCGAGCAAAGAAAACTTCTGAGAGAGGATCCTGAAGAGGAATGAGGGTCTTCAAAGTGACACAAGCAAGGGAAAAGAAGTGAAGAAAAAAAGTAAGAAGTCAAATCCCATCATAATGATTATGTTTGTTGGGTTTTAAAGTTACCTCCTTTACTCGTTCTGTATGCCCCTCTCCCATTTAAGCCAGTTTTACAATCTAATGGGACAGGCTCCTCTCGGGGCCCTATACATCCGGACCAAGCCCATCCTCATGGATATTCCCTCTAACTAGCCTCCAAATGTAGCCAGAATAATGCTGGGCTCGCTTCACCATGATCACCATTTCCATGGGTTTCCCTCACCTTCACACATCAAATTTGAGTTGCTCATACTCCATATGAAGTTGCCTCAACTGTTTGTGTTATTATTGTTTCCATCTTTGACTTGGTTATTCATCTGATCACGTGGACTTTTCCCCTTGTGTCAGTCTCCTTTGGGGCTTTCTCCTATGACTTCCATACGCCATCCATCATCCACTCACATCCCAGGAAAGGGAGAAGACTCCCTGAGTGCCTACTGTCTAGACATCAGTGTCAAAACTTAGGCTCTTAGATCCTGTTTGTCTCTTGGATAGGGATGTAAGAGGTGGCAAAAAGCAGCCATGCAAGTTTGGATGAAAGAAATATTTCACCCTTTCCCCTCCATATACTTTTTTGGGGGAGGGGAGGGGAGGGGAGGTAGGGGACAGAGGGAGAGGGGGAGACAGAATCTTAAGCAGGCTTGGCGTGGAGCCCATTGCGGTGCTCCATCTCACGACCCTGAGATCATGACCTGAGCTGAAACCAAGAGTCAGACACTCAACTGACAGAGCCACCCAGGTGCCCCTCCTCCATGTACTTTTTAAAGTCTGTAATATTGGGGCGCCTGGGTGGCTCAGTCAGATAAGTGTCTGCCTTCAGCTCGGGTCATGATCCCAGGCTCCTGGGATCAAGCCCCACGGCAGGCTCTCTACTCGATGGAGAGCCTGCTTCTCCCTCTCCTTCTGCTGCTCCCCCTGCTTCTGCTCTCTCTCTCTGTCTGTCAAATAAATAAATAAAATCTTAAAAGAGTCTATAATATTTCTGAGGAGTAGAAACTTCATCATATCATAAATATCATGACACAAATTTATAATAGGCTCATGTTTTTTGTTTTCTACATACCCTTTGCTGATTTTCCCCAAAGCCTCCAAAAGATCTGTAAGCCTCACGTCATATTCTTGTTCATGTAGTCAAACCTAATGATAATTCATCGATTTCATTTTTTCTCTGGCAATTTCCTTCTTTGAGTCCTTTATCCTCTGGGTCTGATGTAGAGTGGCTGCGTTCTAGGCTTGCCCTGTTGCTGCTGTTCTGGGCTTCTTAACACTTCTCTCTGTTCCTCTGTGTTGGCTCTCCTACTGCCTGGATCTTAGATCTTCTCCCTCTTTCTTGTTTTACAGCCTCATTTTGGCCAACCACATCATCTAATAGCTTCCGGAGAAAGAGACCATGGGAGGTAAACTTTGTGACACCTCATCTGCGTGAAAATATTGCAAGTCAAAGAGGAGAAATTAGAGCCAAGCATAACATTATTGACGTTGAAGGGGTAAATATGAGAGAGGAAGGGACAGCATCTGAGTCTGTGAGGAGGGAATGGGGATGAAGAGCCATGAATCTTAGCTGTTATGGGACTCTAGGTTGGAAATATTTTTCCGTTAGAATTGTAAAGGCATTGCCCCACTCTTTCCTAACTTCTGAGTGTTGCTGTTTATAATTGCAGTTTTATTCTTTCAAAAAAAATTATTCTATGGTTATGGCCTGTTTTTCTTCCCTATATAAATTACCTGTTTTCTACCGCTCCAATGGCTCACCCTGCCCTCTTCTCTTGTTTTCTGTGGTTCTACTGCAGGACATTGGAGCCTGAGTTAGAGCTCTTATCTCTTTTCTAGTTTTGTCCCTCTCTTTTCATTCTACTCTGGGGACAATTTCATTAACTTTACCTGTTATCCTTTCTATTGAGTTTTTTTTTTTAATTTCTCTCTTGTTCATTGATTGCTTCTTTTTTTTGTATAGAGCACCTTTTTTTATTAAAGATTTTATTTATTCATTTGATAGAGACAGCCAGCGAGAGAGGGAACACAAGCAAGGTGAGTGGGAGAGGAAGAAGCAGGCTCCCAGCGGAGGAGCCTGATGTGGGGCTCGATCCCATAACGCCGGGATCACGCCCTGAACCGAAGGCAGACACTTAATGACTGTGCCACCCAGGCGCCCCTATATAGAGCACTTCTGTTTTTTGTTTTGTGTACATGTTCTCTTAGATCTCCAAGGAAGAATTTTTCTGTTTTTAAGTGTTCTGCTTTTCGTATTATTTCCTTGGAATTCTCCTCCCCCTTTCCTGGTGTGTGTGTGTGTGTGTGTGTGTGTGTGTGTGTGTGTGTGTTGGAGGTTTTCCTAAAATGTTTGATCTTACTCTGTGTGCACAGATGGGGCTTGTTAATTGATGGTCTTCATTCTTTATTGTTTTATATTGTATTTATCCTTTTATTTTCATCTTGGTGGGGTTTGGAGATAAACATATGTGTGTATTCAATCGGCCATGTTTGACAAAAAGTCTCCTCCATTACATTTTGATTGTTTTTAATTGAATTCTCAAGTATAACCCTGATTTTCATCTTGAAGGTAATTTGCTATTTCCTTTATGAATTTTCCTGGGTGAAAGTGACTAGCACAATGAAAAAATAAACCTCAGTGTACAGCAAATGGCTACGTCAGTTATTATAAACATGCTGTAATCGCTCTCATCGTTGAAAAAGCACAAAACCTCTCTTGACTCCACATTCCCCTCCAGCTACTGTCCCATTTTTCTTGCACCCTGTGGTAGCCACAAAAGTAGCCCCCCAAAGAGACACTCACTTCCTACTCCCAGGAACCTCTGCATATTACGTCATATGGCAGAAGAGTGAATATTACCTTACATGGCAAAAGATGTGTTAAGTTAAAGCTCTTGAGAGGAAGAGCTTATTCTAGATAATCTGGGTGAGCCCTAAATGCTATCACAAGTGTCCTTATGAGAGAGAGACAAAGGAGATCAGACACCCAGAAGAGGAGAAGGCCATGTGACCCCAGAGGCAGAGGCTACAGTGGTTCGGCCACAAGTCAAGGAGTGGCAGGAGCCACCCGAAGTTGGAAGGGCAAATAATGGATTCTTCCCTAGAGCCTCTGTAGGGAGTGTGCACAGCCTTTGCCAATACCTTGATTTTGGACTTTTGGCCTCCAGAACTTTATTCTCCAGAGAGAATAAATTTCTGTTTTTTAAGCCATGCAGTTTGTGGTAATTTGTTACAACAGCTCTAGGAAACTAATACGTTCCCTTTACAGCAGAATTCTTCCAAAAAGTAGTCTATACTTGCTTTTTCTGATCTTCTCCATTCCTTTTTATCTGCCTTTTTATATTGGACATTTAAAAATATATGGAAAAATTGAAAGTTTAGAGCAATGAGCGACTAAATGTTCTTTACCTAGATTCAGCAGCTGATAACAGTGTGCCCTATTTGCTTTGACTGTATGTACTTCAGCACATATCTACTAAGAATTAAGACAGTCTTCTCCATATCCATAATACCTAAGTAAATTAAAATTATTTTAATTTAATACATTAAAAATTAAGAATAATTCCCTAGGCGTGCCTGAGTGGCTTAGTTGGTTAAGCATCGGCCTTGGACTCAGATCATGATCCCAGGGTCCTGGGATGGAGCTTTCCCTCTGCCCCTCCCCCTGCTTATGCTCTCTCTCTCTGTCAAATAAATAAATAAAATCTTTTAAAAAAATAATAATTCCCTAATATCATTTAATATTCAATCTATATTAAAATTCCTTCTATGTCCCCAAAAGTTCTTTTATAACCTTTCCTTGGCCCAGCATCTCACCAGGGCTCATATGTTGAATGTGCTTGTTAATTCTTTTTAATCTACATTAATCTCCTCTAATTTTGTTTTGAACCACTTTGACTTTTTTAAAGAATTCAAGCCTATTTGCTTATAGGTGTCTGTCATTTTTTATTCATCTGATTGTGTCTAGATGGTGTCATTTAGTTCACTCTTCTAACCACTGTAGTTTTTATGTACTGGAAATTGGAGCTATAGGCCCTGGTTTCCTTCTCTGTAGCACTTATCACCTTCTGACTCCAAGTTTCCCTTCTGTCATTGTTTATTATCTATCTTTCCCCTCTAGAATGTAAGCTCCATGTGGGAATCAATGTGTGCCTGTTGGGTTACCTATTCTAGTCTGCTGTCTAACCAACACAGAGTAGGCACTCAGCACGTATTTGTGGTATGAATTAAAGTCACATTCAATGACATTACCTGTGTCAATACTATTTAACATCTAATGAGAAATTGCTGTAATAATTTACCCTGTTCCTTAGAATATCTCCCATTTTTTGAAGCCTCAAATGCCTGAAAATGTCTTTATTCCATCCTTGAGGTTTCTCTAGGTATAGAGTTTTCCCTCAGCAGTTTGAAGGCAGGCCCCTTTGTTTTCTTCCTTCATTCATGGCCATTGAGAGTCCATATCCATTTTTATGCTTGAGCCATTGCACGTGACCAGGTGATCTCTATATGTAGTCTGTTTTCTTCTCTTTGCCTCTGTTATTTCTGCTTATTTGTTGGTCAGAATTTTATAGCTTGCTATTTCTTCCATTCCCTAGAAACTCTGATCCCACAGCTGGACAATAAAGTAGAGATACTGGGTGTGGGCAGAGTTGTAAAGATAAGCTACAAAAGGCTCAAACCTAGTAGCAGGATCTTTTTGGCAAGTGATGATAGCTAACAATTACTGAGTTCTTATAATAATCTGAATAATTTCATAGGCACCGTGCTAAGCACTTTACATACTCTCTCTCATTTAATCCTTCCAACAACTCTCTGAGACAGGAACTATTACTCTGTCAGGTCTACCAGCTAGAAACTACCTGGGCCATGCCCTGGGCCCAGGCAGCCTGATCCCAGAGCTGCACTGGAAACCACTTTGATGAACTTCCCACTCTGTTCCTACTAGAAAAGCCCTGCTACTCAATTTCCCAGCCTGTCAAAGCAAGGCCTGCAATCCTGCCCAGGGGGTGGGCAATGAGGCTGGGTAACGACCCTTCCATCTAGTCAGTGAAGCTTGTTGAATGAGTGTTTCAGTGCCAAGTTTTTAAGAACATAAATGCCAAAGAGGAATGATGTTTATTTTTTTTCCCCCAGATCTCTGCCTTCCCAAGATCATCTACTCCTAGCCTCCTCTGCTGATTCTCAGGGGTGGAGAAATTTTTACCTCTCTTATAGGAGGACTACACAGGCATGAGGTCAAGACAGTTGTGTGGGTCTCTCAGATGGCATTGCATAGCATATAAATCATGAACCAAATAATCTGACTTGTTCTTTGGGTGGATTACATTTTCTCATGGGATACCAGATGCATTCCACTGAGGCCACAGAAAGAAAAAGTGAAGATCAAGACACCAGGACAAATGGCAGCCACCTTGTAAGTACAGATATTTTCAATCATCTAGGTAGCTAGAACTTTGTATATGTAATATCCTTTTTTACTAAAATTAACCAAAATGAACACATTTGAGGGAATTGAGGGCTCCTGAGTGATTTTATGTATCTCCATTATCCTAGTCTTTCTTTGGATATTCCCAAAGATCCCTGTTTCTTGCAACAGGATGTGTTAAAAATGACATTATGGTTTGGCTTTTGTCAAATACCCCCTTTGCTAGTCCCATTAATTCATTCAGCAAACAGCTAACACTTACTGTGTGCCAGTTGGGAATGCAACAAATGTGTAGGACCAGGTTCTTGCCCTTGGCCTCCTATCTCTTGTTGAGACAGACATCTCTATAGATTGATGTCCATGCATTGTGAGGTGGGCTAGGAGGGTGCCATGTACTAAGTGTGGTGAAACTGCAGAAGAGGGAGGGCCTGGCCTTGAAGCTGATTAGGGGGGCAATCAGAGAAGCCTTCTTCATGGAGTTTACCACCTGGGGCTGGACTGGTGAGAAGAATGGTGGTAAGGGGTTAGCACTGGATGAGGACAGGACAAATAAACCTTCTCAGCGGAAAGAAGAAGATTGCTGATAATGACCGGGGACTGCATGGCTCACTCAGGAGAGACCAAAAACAGTAGTTTGGTGCAGCTGGAGCAGAGAGAGTATTATAGAGACTGGCAGGCAGCGTGTGAGCTTGGGAGAGCCTGGGGACAGCCTTGAATGCAGGATTAAGGAAGTTAGCCTTTGCTCTGTAAGTGACAAGGAGAATCACATGGTGAGATCTTTGCTTTACATAGTTTACCAAGCTGAGAGATGGAATCAAGTGGGTGCAGCATGAGAGTGGGTCAGAGTGGGGTGCTGAGTAGGTGCTCAGTAAAGCAGGAGATGTGATCATTAGACCATTAGAATGAACAGTTCAAGATAAAGAGGTCAAGGCTGTGAACTAAGGCAGAGAAAGTGGGGCAAAAACCAGAGGATAGATTGGAGAGGGTTTTAGAAGTCCTAGCAAACAGGATTACTAATTAATTGTGAATAGATGGTGAGGATGGAGGCGCCAGGCTTATAGGTAGCCACAGCTGATGTGTGTCATCCAGCGCTTCCTCTGTAGGTGGGCACTTTGCATGCGGGATCTCATGTAGTCCCAGAGTAGCCCCAGAGAGGGGCTGTATTACTGTGCATTTTATAGGACAGGAAGTTGGAGCCTGGAGTGGTCAATCAAAGTGACAAGGCAGGTATACAGTGGGGTCCAAGTTAGGATTTGAATCCAAGGGAATTAGCACTCTTACGTGCTACACAGTAGCGTCAGCAGCTGACTGGATTTCAGTACCAAGTGATTGGGAAGTGAAGTGACCACCTTAGGAAGCATTTAATGAGTGGCAGATTAGGGCCTAGAACCCACTGGAACCACTTCCTGCCCCCACCACCCCAGAGTTCACAAACAAGCTGCTGGGCACCACATCAGGCCATAGCCATGTCGTGTTTGGTTTACCGAATATTTTTTAATAAGTTTTTAGAACTAATTGCTAACATTTTAAAAATCTAGAGATTCACATTAAAACAGGCTGGATTATCTTGAAAAGTGAGAAGATCTGGCCATACTGGGCCCATATAGCAGGAACCCTTGCTGCCTATTCTGTGTTTCCTTCAGCTGGGACCTGTGCTCCCCAGTGGGCCAGAGCCCACCAGCCTGGGATCCATGCCCACCTCCACATGTGCCTGAGTTTGCATCTCTCAGCTGCAAGCTGGTCCAGTTTGATGCTAGGCTGTGTGTGTGTGCGTTGAACCTGTGTCAAGCCCAGGCTTCCATGGATGGTTAAATACTCTTTTTGAACTTTGGAGAATATAAGCTAAAAACAACAGCATGTTTTGTGTTGTTTTTTTTCCCTTCATACTGTGGGAACTGAGAAAAAATAACTACCCATTTACACTTGAGTGCCCACAAGACGAGGGTTCCATACAGGTAGTGCAGGCCAAAGGTGAATGGTCATAGTTCCTGAAACCAGCACCAGGTAGAAGGAAATATCAGTCATACCATGGAACACGGCAGACATAATGGCAGCGTTACAAATCATGCTGTGACTTTTTTTCTGTTTAATTTGTTCAGTAAATAATTATTTGCTTGAATTGTGAACTGTGTACTTTAGACAACTTATAAGGAAGCTTTTGGGGAAAATACTTGTGCACGTATGCTTACATTCTGTAGCTTGGAATTCTCTGCAGTTCAATTTTGAAATATAGATTTTTAAGTGTAGTGATTTATTACAGATTTGAAAACATGTTTCTGTACGATTAAGTTAACGTGAGTCCCAGGATGGCAAACAGGTATTTTTCCATATTAAGTATTTTGTGATGTCTACGATGTAATAATCCCCAAGGCAGTGATCAGATTGGACAAATGATGGCTTTGTGCTTGTGTGTTTGTCTGCAATTTGTAAACTACGCTTAGAGACACAGGTTCAAACAGGTGCAAGAAATAGTGCTGACATCAGAGCTTCAGGAGTTTTGACTCCTAACCTGTGTTCTTTGTGACACCGGACTCATTTTCCTCACGCCTGGCCGCCTGATTCAGGGACTGGGGGAAGGCAGCTGCTGCCGGGCATGAATTTCTCAGAGGCCACCGGGCACCATTCTGGGACGGCCAGTGGGTCTCAGAGGTTCACTGTCCATCTCGAAAGAGTTATCTGTACTATCAGACCACAGTGACCCAGCCCTGCAAGCTTTTCCCTGGGAGCTCAATGTCACCATATAAGATTTGTGTTATAGATCAATTCAGTGTCTGGAGCCATCTGTACCCAGTTACCCCGGACTTGTGAGTCCACACGGCTGCTCTGTGGACTTTGACCCCTGCCCAGCACATTCTCCTTCCTCCTTCCCTTCCTCCTCAGAGACTCCCCACCCCCGATGTACACACCCAGGGTGGGACCCCAGCATGTATGGCAGCCAGTTCTTCAGTTCTTGTCCGTGACACTCAGAAACCATTGTTTCTTATTGATATCATATAGACAATATGGTACTTAGCACCAATACTAGGGACTTAGCACCATGCTGACGGCTGGGGATACAATAGACAGGTGCCCTGCTCCTGGGGACAAGATTAGCACGCAGGGATTCATTTGCGAACCAGGTGGCACTTTGTTACAGTACTAGAACAACTGGTATTTTATCTCAGTTGCATTATAGTTTCATTTTTGTGGTGTGGCCTAAAAAACCTAGGCTCCCCAAAAGATCAGCCAAGTGCATGGTAAAATTAGACTTATTCACTCATTTAACAAATATTTAGTAAGCACCCATCATTGTCAGGCACTATGCCAGGTGTCAGGACAATAACAGAGGACAAAACTGACAAATATCCTTGTTCTCTTGGAGCTTAGGCTGTCACAGAAGGAGACAGAAACACTGTGTCAATATGTAATCTGAGCTGAGAATTTTTAAGAAAAACCAAGCAGGATAAGGGAGAATGACCCGAGGCAGGGGTGGGGGGCCTGCTCTTTGAGATAGGGTGGCTAAGAAGGCCTTTCTGATGAGGTGACTGGAAGCAGGGCCCCGCAGGAGATGAGGGAGAAACCATGGTCTGGAGGAAGTCCTTCCCAGGGAGGGGGGCCCCAGGGGACAGATCCTCCCAGTGGCCAGTGGTCTGGCTCGTTTGAGAAATAAAGAAGCCACCAGCTGAACTCCTGGACTCCACCGTTTCCTCATCTGCAGGTCTGTGGGCTTGTTGGGAGGAACAGATGAATTCATTTATGGAAATATTTATGTCCCCCATCAAGCACTGTGTAAAAGTTATCCTCTTTGTGTTGACTTTATCAAGTTTTTGTAGAGTGTCTAAACCACCAGGATTATAATTATTATATTACAACTCTGCCCTTTCATTTTTTTTATTATTGTGGTGAAATTCACATAACGTATAATTATCCACATTAAAGTGTACGATCCCCTGACATCTAGCGCGCTCACACTCTCGTGTAACTACCACCTTGGTCTAGTTTCAAACTTTTTCATCATCCCACTCTTAAGTTTTTCATATTAGTTTATGTCACCGCTCTTGAAAAAAGACACCCCCCCCCATCTGACTTTGTCCTTTCTGTTTCTGACTGGCCTTCACCAGTTCCATGACTCATCCATGTGTTTATCCAACAGATATTTATCGAGCATCTACTAGGCAGTAGGTACTATGCTAGGTAGGTACTGAGACCACAACAGTGACAAAGGACATGCAAGGTTCTTGCATTTAGGGGACTCATAATCTAGTGGGGATTTAGACACTGAATGCATAATTACCAGAAAATTAATTTAAATTAGATCAATGCTTGGGACGCCTGGGTGGCTCAGTCAGGTAAGCCTCTTCCTTCGGCTCAGGTCATGATCCCAGGGTCCTGGGATTGAGCCCCGCATCGGGCTCCTTGCTCAGTGGGGAGCCTGGTTCTCCCTCTCCCTCTGCTTGCTGCTCCCCCTGCTTGTGCTGTCTCTCTCCCTCTCTCTCTCTGACAAATAAATCTTTAAAAAAGGAAAAATAAATTAGATAATGCTTATATGAAAAAAGTGCTTTGAAATTGTGCTTAAAACATTTGTGGAATTTCAAAAAAATTTTTTAAAGATTTTATTTACTATTTGAGAGAGAGCGAGTACATGACAGCAAGCAGGGGAGACAGAGAGGGACAAGCAGACTCCGCACTGAGCTTGGAGCCCAACGTGGGGCTTGATCTCAGGACCCTGAGATCATGACCTGAGCTGAAATCAAGAGTCGGTTGCTTCACCAACTGAACCACCCAGGAGCCCCAACATTTGTGGAATTATTAAAGCTACTAGCAGTGAGATACCACTAGCTAGTAAAGCTTAAGCTAACATGATCGTATTGTTTTTATAATTGTGTCCTTAGTTCAGAGACACTGGAAAGAAAGATCACCTCAGGGAAGTGACCTGGATTGTGTTAGGGCAGAGAGCGGGAAGGCAGGCTAAGGTGAAAGCAGCGGTCCTTCATTCATTTCCTCCTGATAGCAATCTGTGGAGGTCCGCGCGGACGGCTATTGTTAGCGTTGCTCCCATTTTATAGATGGGGAAATGGAGACCCAGAACGCCGTGTCTTGCCTCACGCCACCTGGTGGGGATTTTACTTGGCTTTAGCCCTCTGTCTGGTGGAGCTGAAAAGCATTTTGCCCAATAGGGGTCAGTGATGCACCTGGTTGGGAGAAGAGCCGCAGGGTTGGTCCACAGCGGCCCAGCGCACTTGGTGTGCTCCCCGCCTTCCAGGAGAGGGCGCTGCGAGGCTGGCCTTGGAGTCGCCTCCCCGGACCTCCTGGGTCCTGCCTTCCTGCGGCACCGCACCCCACCCCCCCAGACTCCTGACCCAGCAAGCTCTCCGCACCCTCCGGCCTTTCTTGCACACTGAGGCGTGCATCTGTGTTTTCCTAGGTGATTGTTTCTTAATCACGCTGTGGAATAACAAATCATGGCTGGGAACCCAAGTTACCTCAAGTGACGAGCCTAGTGATCACCAAAACCTAGGTACAGCCCCCGGGCAGGGAGCTACAAAAACTGCTAGCGTGGTCCTCGCAGCCACGTGGTCCAACGGCGCCCCGGCGGTGCCCGCGCTGCACGTCTGTCATGTAGGCGCGCTGGGCGCATTTCTTTAGGCAAGGTGACCTGGCAGCATTTCCACCCCACCCACAGCTAGTTTCGCTTTCCTAATGTTGTTAAAAAGTGCCTTCTAACTGAAGTAGGGTGGTTGAACAGGTTCCAACGTTTTACTTAGTTTTTTAACATGGCCATATGAGCTCGCTTCCTTCGAGTGGGTCTCTCTCGCTGCTTCTCAGCGAGATGCCCACAACTGTCCTCTTTGGCATTTGTCCTGAGTGCCGGTTCTGATAGCTTTGGGGCTGTGGTTTAGCATGAACCATAAAAATTTCTTTTAGAATAATTACTTTTTAATCTGGAAAGAGCCAGTTTGATAGAGTGTGGTAACGCCTCCTGCCTGGGAACGAGTAGACACAGTTATGTTCATTGACTGCTGATACCTCTCTTCTTAAAAGGGGAGAAGGCTTTGGTGGGAAGGAAGGAAAATGAACATGGTGGATAGGGCAGTTTGAAGGACTATTTGCATGTCTACTTTAATCAATGGTACAAACACCTGGTGTCCCAGCAGTGTGGGCTAGGTTGAGCACGAGGGACAAGATGATTTAGAGACCCCTGAGTGGGCCCTGGGCTGGATGCAGCACAGAATGATTTTCAGAGCTGTCCTGTGGCAGCCATGTGGCATCAGTTTCCTAGGACAATCTCAGTTTCAGAGACAAGAAGATACACCGGCCCTTTGCCAGGTCATGCCTCAGACTGCCACCACTTCTCAGTTCTGAAAATGTGGTCACCAGAGAGGCCCGTGAGCAGTGACAGGTGTCATCACCTAAACAGTGACCTTACCCCCGCAGTGAAGCCGAGCTGGGACCCACCGAGCTCCCTGCGCTGGTGGGGATACCTCCGATTCCTTTTTCACCTATGATGCAAGTCCGTTGGTAATAATTACTTGTATTTGTAGGACATTAAAGATTTTGATGCAAAAAGAGGAAATCGGTTATCAACCATTTTGCAGTTTAGGCGGCAAATCTCTTTTTTTGGTAATTAAAAACAATCAAAGATGAAAAGAATATGGAACATCCAACAGAGACCAATTCTAGAAAAAATGATTTATGCCAGTCCCAGCTGAGGCCAACAAATTTGGGAAGACTTGCTCGTTTTACAGAAAGAGCCTTCAGCAGAGATTCATGCTTGGACTGACTTAAACGTGAAGCTCTTCCAGAGCATTTCAGTAGGAAGGAGGACAGACAACCTGGAGACTAACTATCACAAGCTGTTACCAGTGGGAGATGAGTCTTAAGTGAAAATAAAGGGTCTGATTACCCAGCGAGTCAGGAAGGGCTGAGGCTTCCCTTTAGAAAAATCTGACCTTGCACAGACTCTCTTGAGGGCAGGTGCAGGAAGCCAGGAGGAGCTACGCTGGCCTGATCAGTCCCACACGAGCTCCTAAAGGCAGAGACTGTGCCTTTCACGGCTCCTCACTACCAGGGTGACTGGTTCACAGCGCTCAATGAATGTCAGACCAACACATTTATTGGTTAGATTTGATGCACGTCAGGAGAAAGAGCTATCCACTTGTGACCTCATCTGGCATGGCAGCACAACCTGGTGCTTCCCATGTCTCTTGCCTCTGGAGGAGTACTGAAGAAGAAGAGACAAAGTGCGGGTTTCGTGTGCCCAGAGGAAAAAAATTCATACGGACGTAAATTAAAAAAAAAAAAAAAAAGGAAAATAAAGCAAGCCGAGCTAATCTGGGATTTTGATCACCATTATGAAGGCATTTCTGTTTCGTCATTCAGTTTCTAGCACGGCCTTCAGCTCAGACCTGTGCAGCCGTGTCTCAGGAAACTCCTTCCCTGCTCAGGCCCTCTCCCTGCCCCCTGGGCTCAGTTACTCATTTGGACCCGGGCTGCCACATCCCAAGACACCCCTCTTTCCTGAGTCCTCCCCATGTAACTACAGAAGGCAGAGGGGTTGGGGCGGCACTCTCGGGGTGATGCTAGGCTTCCCGAATGGCGCTGTCCCCCCCTAGGAAGGACTTCTACTTGGTGATGCCCTCGAGGAGCCCGGGGAGGTAACCGGTTGGGCACTGATTCAGTGGGGAGAGAGCACAGATGTTCATGTCTAACTGGCGGAGCTAAGTCAGCCCAGGGAAGGGCGGGTCTGTGTCTCTACCTGGTTCAGGGCTGGCAGGGTAGCATCAGGAACTTTGGCACCACGACTTCTTAGGATGTCCTGAAGATTTTTCCGAGATTCCCTCATCCTCATTCAACCAGCACACACAAGATTGGGCCTTTCCTTTTGTCTCGGTTATATCCTCAGAATCACAGGAAAACCCGTGAGAATGCTCGAGTCTGAAAAATAAAAACTCTCAGAGGAGGCTCTGCATACTGGGGTAGATGTCAGAAGTCATGGGGTATTCGGGGTTGGCTGTGGACTGAGGAACCCACCTTAGGGCACGGGGAGAACACATCCACGATATTGGTCAGTGAGAAATTTGCTCTAAATAATCTTGGAGAGAAAGGAATGGAATCGAGGGCTGAAGTTGGAATATAGAAGGTTGACCTAGTTATAAGGTTGGCTGTCTGTTTAATTAATAGATCGCTCCATGGTGTGGCATAGCAAGGTCGCGCGCAGTCCCGGATGTTAGTAATGCTGTCCTGGGGCTCTGGAAAAAGTGGTGACCAAGTATTCCGCTTTGGGCTTATTTTATCTAAGTCTCCAGGCCGGCATGGATCAGAAATACAGGAAAATATTGAAGTGGCAGCCCAGATATTGGTTGTAAAAACAAACTGACTGGAAAGGACGAGCGTCTTAGATCCAGCCAGGGTAGCCAAGCCCCAGAGAGTGACGTCACCCATGCGTGCCTCGTGGGAGCACCTGCGGGTGTTTTGGATTTGTAGTCCTATGTGGGCCCACAGTGCTGACAGGACTGTTCCTGTGTTCGACCTGCCCTGTCAGCAAGACACTGTTTCTGTGATTCGTCTGCCACATTGTGGCACATTTACGCACAATCTCTGTTAAGTTCAATTACATTAATGTTTAGAAATACTGTAGGTAGGAAAGGCTAGAAAGCACTCTAGCAAACGACGATTACTGAAATTAAAATGCTTTGAACTGGAGCATTCGAGAAGCTTGTGGATTTGTAGGAGTTAACCAGGATGGGTACCATCTCTTACAAGAAGCATCTAAGTTCATAAAGGATCTCAGCGCTCTTTGAGAGGTATTTGAGACCAAGGAGGGAGGGGAGGAGATCAAACATCACAGAGCATCTTTGAATGCCAGCAGTTATCTCCCTCTACAAAACCCTGGGGACAGAATCATTGGGGTCAGTTGCCTGTGCGGGTAGACGGAGAAACTGTGAGGGCGAAGGCCTCGGAGCAGACTCTGGAGGAAATGTTCAGGGGCGGGCACCCTGTCGCAGCCTCTTTGATGTCAAGGGTGTAGTTGAACCCCAGGCCTCACTACAACATGTGAAGAGTCACTCCAAATTTATAAGCTCATTAAACTTGTATTTTGGACGGTCTGCACGTCCGGCTTTAGAGAAAACACATAGAATGCTCCAGCCACACCTTCTCAAACCACTTAGCCGACAGTTTTTGTTCTAATTACTCCAGTGAGCGTCTCTGTTATTTACAAAGTTTGAGGAAGGCAGGGCAGGGGGTGTTTGTGCTGGGGCACGCTTTTCAGCACAGAGGGGGTCAAATTCAGCCATCTTTTGAAGTCAGTCCGAATTGTCAGATTACCGGGGACCGCCAGAGTAGAGGACCCCCTCCACACACACACACACGCACACACACACATGGACACACAATAAGCTATCTGTTTCATTTGCTAAGGCCACAGGGCCAGGATCCGTGTTTTTAGGTTTGTATATACTTCTTTTTTTCTTTAATTTTTTCAAAGTAGGCTCCATGCCCAGTGTGGAGCCCGTCATGGGGTTTGATCCCACAACCCTGAGATCATGACCTGAGCTGAAACCAAGGGTCGGATGCTCCACTGACTGAGCCACCCAGGCGCCCTGCTCACTCTGTTTTGACGAAATGACAAGGCTTCTGCCCTTTTCCTTCCTTCTTTCTTTCCTTGGATATTAGTAAGATCAATGGAATAAGGGTCCTGAAGTACTTTGAATTACTTCCAGAAGAGTGCAGCCTGACTCGCTACTACCCTTGGATCACTTCACGTACCCCCACCCTTTAGGGCTTCCCTCTGCTACCCTGGGGGTGCCGCCCTAGAGAAAGCAGGAGGCGCTGGGACCCAGCACCACACGGTGCTGTTGGTGGGAGCTGCTCCTTCCTGACCTTGGCATCAACACTCTTATCTCCAGAAATAGGATACATGGTAGTTCAGCCACAGTGTCTCCTCATCAAGGGGCCTTCAGGCACCTCCGATGCGACTTGCCAGGCTAGATACTTCCAGCCCCTGTTCCAGGAACTATGAAAAGGTAGACTCTAGGTGGGACGATCTGGGTGGAACCTAGGAACCTAGGATGCACTCGCACAAGATGTTTTCAAAGACGAGGCAGTGGGGAAATGGTGAGCCCTGCTCCCCAGTGTGTTGAGATGTCAGAACTCTGCTGGGAGGGCACAGTGAAGCCCCACCTTCCCAGAGAGCTCTGGCTCAGAACAGCCAGTTAGCCCAGGATCAGGGAACAGCAAAATAACCGCAAACCCTGTAAGCTAGATATCCTTGTGCTTCTTAGGCCGGTAATGCTGCCACCTGCTGCAGATAGGACGGTGGAGGGCTGGGCCAGGTGGCCCTTTCCAGACTGGCTCTTCTTGGGGAGTGGTTCCTCACTAAGCCTGTTTCATTTAGGGACTCTCACGCCTCCCCTTCACCCCGCACCACCTTCCCTCATGGGTGGTGAAGGTGTTAGATTTCTTACAAGAAGAATATTAGGCTAACAAAAAGGGAATACAGTATTTATTTGGTTGCTGAAAGTGTTCTTAGCAGAAAAAAATGTGTCAAACCCTGCACTGGGGATTGACAAAGGTTTGGTAGCCAAGGTCTTGAAAAGGAGAGAGACAGCAAGCCTTGCAACTGTAAATAGGTCATTTTTGTGTTTCTGTCACCAAAATTTGCCAATTTGATGTCAAGTGACTCTCAGTGTTTGTATGCGCGTGTTTGTGCTGCTAGATTGTCTTCTGAGCAGTTGGGAGTTGTTAAGAAAACATTGGTGAAGTCAGCGGCTAACAATGCTGCCCGAGCCTTCTCAGGGGAGATGAGTCCCTTCCTCGTATCATTCACCATGTGGCACTCTTGTCATCCTTCTGCCTGGACATTTGCCCTTCCTCAGGATAGCTGGGTTCCTGCCCGAACATTTGTGCATGTGTACGTGTGTGTGTGCGCGCGCGCGCATGGGGGAAGGGAGAGGGAGGAGAGCGAGTTCTGCCCCTCTGTGGTGATCACCACCGGTCAGTGGAAAGCCTCGAGCTCAGGCAAGGTGAAGCAAGAGTGACACCAAGTGCCAAGAATAGGAGCTTACTGTGGCATCAGATGGTGTTTTCTCTCCTGAAATTATAGGAGCAGAAAGGCTTTGCTCCTGTCCACAGCATTCATGTCAAAGAGAGGGTGACAAGAGACTCCAGAGGCCGGCTTGATGTCCGTATTGCGCTCTGTTCATTAGATGAAGGGATTGGCTCTCTGGGAATCAGATGCAGAATTGGGGCTTTGAGGGGCGTCTGGGGGGCTCTGTCGGTTGAGTGTCGAACTCTTGGTTTCAGCTCAGGTCGTGATCTCAGGGTCTTGAGATCAAGCCCTGTGTCAGGCTACATGTTCAGCAGGTGAAACGTCTTGTTGGCTAGAACATGATGCAGAGATCCAGGGTACCCTTTCAACCCCAAACTGATCCTTCAGCTTCTTCTGGAGAATAAGAAGGACCACAGGTACATCCTCCCTGCTGGTGACAGAGAGCCGTCAGGTTACCGAGGTGGCTGGTGGGTCACCTTTGCATGCAGGGAACAACCCGCTCTACTTGTTCAAAAACAAGCAAACAAACAAACAACAAAACCCAAAACACTGACCCGCTTCTCTGTTCTACAGGCTGCTTCGGACTCAGGGTCCCTAGGGCCCGACATCTACCCCATTAGTCCTGTGTGGGGAACTAGGATGCATAGTCTTATGAAACGGCCCCTGGGAGGGACTGGGCACTTTGAGGGGCAGAGAATTCTGTGGGCTACTTCGAAAGATCTCCCCTGGTGCAGGCTGGGCTTGCAGGGACCGCCCTTCCTCACACGTCTCCTCAGGCGAGGAATATGGCCAAGTTGGCATTTGCCTTTTGGCCAGTCCTTATTCTCAGCTTGGAGCCTACTTGGTTTCTTCCATCTTGGGAGATAAGGAGGAAAGAGCTTTGTTTGTCCAGGTGCCACCAGTCCAATGACTGATTCGGGCTCATGAGTGTCTTCAGGGCATTGGATCAGATCTACCCCCTGACGTCTCTATTCCTGATCTGGGTGTACTGTAAACAGCAGGTTGATTCCAAACTGGGAGGCACTGGGAAACCCTTTGGGGAGGAGATTTCGAAATGAGATCTAGATTGGAAAAAATACAGTGGGGTGAGGTTCTAAGGAATAAAAGAGACAGAAAACACTCTCATCCTGGCTCTCGGCTGGATCGCAGGGATAAACAGAAGAGCCTAGAAAAGCCTAGAGTGGAGGTGGGGGCAGCTGACAGGAGCACACAACTGTCCTTGCCTCTTCCCCCCACTGACAAGGAGGCAAAGCCACACCTGGAACACACTTTAGGTCTAGGGCATGTCAGCGCCGGCAAGGTAGGGATAGATTAGCGGCTCCCCCGCAGAAGAGAGAGGGGCCTGGGGGGCAGGGGAGCAGGGGAGCAGGGTTGCCTGGGGGATTAGGAGAAAAATTTAGTTACAGAAAGATTTGAAAAGGCCTGTTAGATAATTGAGGGGGGGACTAGGTGAAACAAGGAGTAAAGAAGCTCGTGAACCCAAAGCTTCAGGGACCCCCACAGGAGGGGCAGCCTCACGCTGAAGATGCGGGGGGGTGGTTCCTAGCTCAGGATGCCCCAGCATCGGGTGGCCCCGAGTGGCGGGTGCCTCTGACATGAAGAGCACAGAAGATGCCGCCTGGATCCAGAACCACGGCAGGTGGCCGTGAGAAGGAGAGGGAGACCTGAGAAACAAGGAGAGGAAGAGCAACGAAACCAACTCCAAAGCGGAAGAGGACATAAGCAGGAAGAGAGGCAGGAGGGGCATCCTAGAAGGAGCAGAAAAAGAAAGAAAAGGAGAGTGAAGATCGTGCGCCTCATTTAAAGGCCTTGGAGTGACGAGGTCAAGACGGAGTCTCCGAAGGTGGTCGGTACGCAGGAAGCTTGTCATCTGGTCAATAAATCCCTTTCATCTAGTGGGATGAAGAAAGTGCTGCTCTTTGAGGGTGTACGTTTGGCACCATACTGCGTAAAAACCGTGCGTGGCCCTGTAAGAACCAGCTAACCAGTTATGAATGAGAGGGGTTTATGATTCATGAGCGTGCCTACCACCTCCGCCCAGAAGCCATGACTTCCCTCGTCTCGTGCAGGGTGCGGACCCATCTAACCAGAACCACCACCCAGCCTCTCCCAGTCTCCTTAGATGACAAGCTGTGACATCCTTGGTCCACCCAACTCAGCCCCCAAGCATCTTGCCAAAACATCAGTAAACAAGTGTAGGTAAAGGGAGTTATAGACCTCTGTACTTTGGGCTGTTTCTCCTCTTTCCCAGTGCCCAGCACATGACTAACCAGGGATTTCTCATCACAGGCTGTGTATTCTTTCCTTAGAGGGCAGTCAGAAGGTCCCCAAACACCTTCCTCTGAGCTCTGAATAAGTTTACTTTCTTTGCTTTTCATAGTCTATTACCACGGACCAGGACATCAGTTTGCCTGAACCACATGGGAAAATTGCCCCCCACCTCTCACGTACCCAGTATTCTCAGCAGCCAGCGCAAACTTGACCAGTTTGCAGTTGGCCAGCTTTCATGCTAAAGTTGAGCCAGAGACGAATGTTATTAATGACAACATCTCACATTTGTTTAGGGATTTGTACCTCACAAAGCAAATAATTATCTTATGTAATCCTCACAATAACCCCGTGTTACTGTTATTTCCACTTTATAGACATCGAGTTTCAGAAAGATACAGTGTCTTCCTCAGGGTCAACTGGTAGTCTAAGATCCACTCATCCTCTGACTGCAAATCCTCTGGGCTTTCTCTACAAGGTCACGGGCCCCCTAGAGATTTCAGAGTTAACAGCAGAGTTGTCATTCCTGGATCTTTTTACTGACCTCTAGTTCTGAACCCCGGGTGACCTCCCACATCAGCCTTCTTCGTACATTTCCTCTGCCAAAGACTCTTTCAAAGTCCCCCAAAAGTTTTCCTTGCAAAATCAAAATGGGATCATTGTAGGAAAAGTACAAAACACAAACAAGACAATAAAATCATAATTCCAGGGGCGCCTGGGTGGCTCAGTTGTTGGGCATCTGCCTTGGGCTCAGGGCGCGATCCCAGCGTTATAGGATCGAGCCCCACATCAGGCTCCTCCACTGGAGGCCTGCTTCTTCCTCTCCCACTCCCCCTGCTTGTGTTCCCTCTCTCTCTCTGTCAAATAAATAAATAAAATCTTTTTAAAAAAATCATAATTCCACCATTGAGTAATAACTCAGAACTATAAATGCTGTGTTTAGTCTTCTGTAATTTTTATGATGTGTGCATGGACTTACTTCTGTTAACCAAAATGTAAATGGGCCTACCTGTTACCCTGTTTTAGAATCTGCTTTTTAAACTTAACATATTGCAAACATTGTCCTGTTAGTAAATATTTTTATAACATCACGTCTATTGGATACGTAGTATTTCTTTATAATTCTTAATGGTACTCTAGAGTTAAATATTTAGATTGTTCCTATTTCTTCATTTTTATGACCGGATTTATGATAGACTTCTAGATCTGATTTTAATTTTCATTTCTTTGATTTTGAATGAAGCTGAATTTTTTCACATGATTTTTATCATTTGCAGCTCGTTCATGAATAGCCCATCCATACTATTCACAGCTTTCAACAATGTGTATTTTTTATTGATATGTACGAACTCTTTATATTGAGGCTGAAATTGTACCTGCTTCAAACTCATTTGCATCGCATCTCAACGCACTGTCGTGAATTTGGGTACATACTGATTTCCCCGACTCTCCAACCAGACCCTGGATGCTTTGCTCTTTTTCCTCTCCTTTTTCTGTAACAAGTTCCCCCCAAACAAAGTAACCTTTGTAAAAGGCTCCTCCTCCAGTGCTCACCCCCACACGCACTCTGGCCTCCTTAGGGAACGCCATTCCTCCCCACCTAGGCACCAGGGCTGGTAAGGATGGCTCTCATCCCTTCTGCCCTGACCTCCCAAACCTCACCACCTCCTCCCCTTACACNGGGGGGGGGGGGGGGGGGGGGGGTGATGGTGGACCCCCTGAGGCTCCTGCATAACATTTCAGAAAACCCTGACATGAGCCACTCAGAACCACTGGAAGAGAATGCTTAGGGGGTGTTAGTATTAGCAGAGAACCATCTTGCGGGAGAGGAAGTATTAGGTCTCCCATGGCAGGAGTGGAGAGAACCGCACTCTCCAAGGGCCCCTCTTGCTTCTGAGCAAGGCCCTCATGGCAGGGGTGGCTGGCGGCAAGCCTGCGGTCCTCCTCCTGCGTCTCAGGCAGTCCGCTCCTTTGCCCTGTTATTACCGCTGGCAGATCTGTTTGTGCCTCTGGCAAAAGGGACGCAGGTCCTACCAGTTCTCCTGGTGTCCTTCAGCAGCTCAGCCTGCGTGTGGGGAGGAGGAGGCGCCCAGGCCTGTTACCTGGAGTCCCCCCCACACGGCGGGGGAGGTCGGGAGGGGGCTGGGCAGGAGCCGGCTGGACAGGACAAGCCGAGAGGGTGAGGAGAGGATGAGCTTCTTCCCCGCCAAGATCACCACCTTTGAAAACTGGGACTGTAGGGAGGAGGTCAGGGTACACATCGGG
Organism: Ailuropoda melanoleuca; assembly: GCF_002007445.2. Classification (NCBI taxonomy): domain Eukaryota; kingdom Metazoa; phylum Chordata; class Mammalia; order Carnivora; family Ursidae; genus Ailuropoda; species Ailuropoda melanoleuca. Next base: position 84,467,618 of record NC_048233.1, on the reverse strand, counting down.
GCGGGTGTTGGGAGTTCACTTCGGGGCTTCTGTGGGTTTGGAACGCCCTGACCCGCTCTCACTCCCCTTAGTGGCTCCCCTCCCGGCCTTTCTCGGCCTTTCTCGGGGTTTGGCGTATTTGGAAGAAGGCTGTGGCTGTGACTTTAACAGGAACGAGACACCTGGCATTCCTATGGTAGGAGCTAGATTCTCATGCTCTTGGCCCCCTTGGTCTCTGCAGAGCACTTTGGTTTTTTCCCTGCAGCAGGGCTTAGGAGTTTCCAGAACTCCCACTTTTTCTATCTCCATATACTTTCTGGGAAGACAAGTGTGATGCTTGACAGTGAGAGGCTGGGGGTTCCACACAGGTGCCAGGTGGCCGTGGTGACCTTGACAGCATGTGACCTCTTTAGGCTTCACGTTCCTCGTCTGGACAGACAGCAACAGTGCCGACCTTGGGGCTGGTGCCTAGTACACCAGAAGGATGGGAGGTGGGTGCTCAACCGTGTCGGGTTTTTTCTCTCCTTTCCTTTTCTCAACCCCGCTGACAATGGGGAGCTCCAGAGACCTCTGCTCGAGGGTGGGGCCCTCCGGCAGCCTGGCCCCTTTCCTGCTGTCCTCAGGGCTCACCCGCTCGTGCACCTGTCCCACCCCCCGCATGGACTGGGCCACTTCCGTTTCCCCCAGCGGAAGGTGACCTCCGGAGCCCGGCCCCCCTGCCTCGTTCATCTCTGCAAAGCTAACGCATCAGCACAGTGCCTGACACAGAGTAGGCGCTCAGGGTCCAGAGAACAAGTAAAGAACTGAAAGGAAAACATCTCCCATTTCATAATCATTGAGAATCAGAGAGACAAGAAAGAGCCCCAACTTGAGAGGCCAGCAGACCTCAGGCTGGAGCCTGGCCTCATCGCGCGCTATCCACGTGACCTTGAGCAACTTATTTAATCTCCCTGAGCCTCAATTTCTTTGTCTAAAAATAGAACAGTAATAGCTACCTCCCAGGGTCGTTGTGGGGATTAGTGGTGACGTCAGAGGGAAGCGAAGCTCGATGCTGCCTGGCGCATAGTAGGAGCTCAGCGAGTGGAAGCGGTGATTAGCTGCTATTAGAGGACTGCTGACGTGTCCGCCTGAGGCAAACACATGCTCCAAGAGTTCTGGGGTCAGCAGTGAGTGACACTGGGTGCCCCAGGAGCCTCTCTCTGTCCCTCTGCTCTCAGGAATGGGGTGGCTGCTGTTGATGCCAACGGGAGGTGTGGCCCGGCAGCACGGACACAGAGCGGCCCACCCTGCGGCGTTCCCTTGCCCAGCTTTCTTCTCCGTGGGGGTGGGGGTGGGGGTGGGGGTGGCGGCCCCTGGAGCCTGAAGTGGGAGAAGTCAAAGGGCTGGTGGTGCCCCCCGTTTGCGATCGAGTTGGTACAGCTGACCCCCTGCTCTCTCCTCTGAGTGTCTTGTGAGACACCTGATTTATGTTCTACTGGACTTGGCAAGATTGATCAGAGTAGTTCTTGCCCAGTGTATGTAGAGAGAATAAGTGAGGAACAGAGGAAATCAGTCACTTGCGACCTAACTCTTATATTCAGGAAACAGAACCTGGAAGATCTCTCAATGCACCGACCTGGCCCGGGACCAGCCTCCGCGCGTCTGCTGACCTCCCCTCCAGCGCCGGCCCCGCAGCGGCGCACGGCCTGAGCCCCACATGCCAGTGAGCCTGCCAGCCAGGGGGAGAGCTGCCAGGCAAGAAGGGCAATCTCAGAGGGAGCATTGAGAGGAGTTGACTGGCTATAGGAACTAAAAAACAGGTGGGAGGTGCGAGCCTGGGTGATGAGGGATGCAATATCAAAGCAGACTCTAGAAACTCGTGAAGGGGGGGCTGGCATGAGAAACGGCGGAAGGCACATTGGTCTTAGACTCAAAGAACGTGGGACATCCTGGGTCAGGTGACTCCCATCTCCTGAGGGAGTGGCCTGGTTCTGGGTGGCCCTAGGGGACGGGCCAGGGCCAGAGGCAGTGAGAAGGGGTCTGCTTCCCCCAGCCAGTCCAGGTCTCCATCACCTCAAGCCCAGCGTACGAGACAGCCCCCCAACTGGTCTCTTTCCAGTGTTGTCTTTCCCATTGCACTCTGTTCACTAGCATTCCACCCCGGCCCTGCCTTCTCGGGAATGGTAAACAGGCCTGGAAGTCATGACCACTGCACTTTGGCCTGGCCTTTTAGAATTTCGTGGGTAGAAAGAGTCTTGAAGATTGTTTTGTCCAGCCTTCAGTCTCATGACAGAGTCCTGTTAGAAATCGCTAACAAATGGCTTCGCAGCCCCAGCCCTCCCGTGACAGTGCCCGGGGCTCCCCTCCCCTCCCCGCTATCCCATGCAGCCGCCCTGGGTAAGCGTTGCCCAGGCTTGGAAGTCTTCTGCTCCCTGCAGTGGGGTCTGCCCTGTCTAATCCTTACCTCTCGGCCCAGGTTCTGCCAGCTGGAGCCACCAGAGTAAGGCTCTCCCTCTCTTCACGCCAGCTGCCAGCACATAGCTGCTCGTCGCCACTCACTGAGTGGCGCCTCTCAGCCTCTGGCGCCCCCTCCTCTCCTAGGCAAGTTGTCAGTGAGTTTCTTCCAAGCTTTCATCCCGACGGGGGACTGGAGATAAAGTCTATATATCAGAAAGGGACTTTCGAACTCAGGAACCCACCTCATTTTATAGATGAGGACACTGGGAGGTTAGGTCACTTGCTCAAGGCCACACAGACAGCGCGAGACAGGGCCGGGCCTCAAACCCACTGACTGGTGACTGGCCCAGACTGCAGGGAGGTGAGACCGGTTGTTGACGCCACACTCCTGATGTTGTCCAATATCATTCTGGCTTGGGGGAGGGGGGCAGCCCCGTCTCCCCATTGATGTGTTGAACTTTGTGTCGACTAAACCCCCTAAATTGTTTTACAACTTTATTTTCTTCTGGTTGTAAAAATAATACATGCTTTTTGTAAAAAAAAAAAAAATTAGAAAATACGTAAAAATGTAAGGTATACACCTTCCGAGCACTTCCTGTTGTTATGAAGTTCTCCCACCGGACATTTGTTTGCTTGGTTTTTGGCCGTAAAAACAGGACGCTGCTTTCATCCTCGGTAAGACCCCCTTGCTAGGCCCCAGCCTCTCTACTGTCAGAAGCTTGTCTTATCAGCTCTGACGGGCACCCGGGCGGGGTTCCAAAAATGCCTCTGGGAGCTGAATGAATGAAGCAAGCACGCAGACTGCTGATGGAAATAGTGAGACCCTCTGCCCACACCTCTTCCCATCTGGGCTTGATCCCACTCTCCCCACTCTCCCCACCCCCCGCAAAACACTGTCCTGCTTCTTGGGTTCTATTCAGATCCTGTTTTTCCACCCCAGCTGGGGCTCCACTTCTTCCAAGAAGTCTTTACTCTTTCCAATGCCAAAGACTCCTTTTTGGGCCCCTCAGCATTTGTAGTCTGGTGACACACGTGTCATCGGTTATATGTTGACCCCCATTCCTCTCTTCTCCCTGCTGGCGGGGGCCCATTTCCCCAGTCCGTGGAGGGCCCCGTACTTTTCCTTTTTCTCTCATGGCACATACTACAGGGTCTGCGGGTCATACGGGCCCCTCGAAATGGGGAAGGGGCTCCTCGGAGAGGTGTCCCATGCTGGAGTGCTTCTAAAGAGTGGGAGAGAAAGTAGAAGCTCACAGGGAGCCCCAGGAACATTCCCCCAGCCCCACCCCTGGCTTCCCAGAAGCTTATCCCCGGCTCCCGGCTCCTCCTGAAGTTGACATAGCAGTTAATCACCCGGTTCCCAACAATGGGCTCCGCTCATCTTGGGACAGGTGAAAATGGGATTTGATCGGCCTGTCATCCTGGGAGGCTTCTCGAGATAAAAATCCTCTGGCTGTTTAAAGAGACATAAGGAGGGTTAGGGGCCTTTGCCAATCCTCTGGGCTTCTCACAGGGAGCCTTCCAGGTCAGACCCGTGTTTTCCTTTCTCCTCCACAGCACCAGGGCACGAACCTTTTTCACACCTCCTGGAACATCACAGCGAAGGCCCAAGCCTGGCAGCCAACCCCCTCCTTGGTGTCCCTCTAGCAGGGGGGACGCGATGGAAGAACACTGAACTGGACCTCGGGGTATCCTAGCTATCCTAGGTAGGTGATGGGGAGGGCCTGTTAACCTGTAAACTCCGGTCTGGTTTGAACTGCCCAGAGGGGCCATCTGCACGCTGGTCTCTGTAGCAGCAGGTGCATGGTGCTTCAAGCACAGCCCCTGAGCCAGGCTGTCTCGTTCGCACCCCAGCTCCACTGTAGTCAGTCAGGAGACCCAGGGCCCACTTCCTAACTTCTCTCTGCCCGTGCTGATGGCAGCGTCTTCCGGGCCATGGCTGAAAGATGAAGCGAGCTAATGTGGGTGAAACACAAGCGTGCCCGGCACAGAATACGTGCCGTACAAACGCAGCCATCCCTCCGGCTAGGTGATTGACCTGGAAGTGATGTGACCTTTGTGCCCTGTCCCTGGGGATCACCGTCTTCCTTCTGCGGCCCTGGAAGGGTGCTAGGAAGAGAAGCGGAAACTGGACCCCTAGCGACTACACTGGCCTGGCGGAGGGCCACGTCAGGATGCGGGAGCACTGGGCCCATGAAGCAAGCTCAGGGGAGGCCCTGCGACTGTGGCCCAGGGGTCAGCAGGCAGCAAGTGCCAAGATCACGGGCAGACCGCTCCATCTATGCAGGTCAGACTCTCGGCTTGGCTTGAGGCTCACTGTACCCGTAAGAGGGGGAAGCTTTGACTAGAATTAGAATGCAACAACAGTTTTGATTAATTTCCCTGCAGGTAGAAAAAGAGGCCAGTAAGACAAAAAAGCAGAAACGCAGAAAATGATAATTCTTTGATTTTAATAGTTGGGGGGAAGTTATAAAACAAAGCAGAACAGAGCATCAGGACTCCATCCGACTGCGGGAGCGTGGGGACACAGAGATGTAAACGAGAGTTTCCCCGAGGAGGTTAGTTCATACTATGTCACTCCCAGAACAAAGCAGCTCCCGGACACTCTAAAGTAAAATAAAACAGGAGGTTTCCAGAACAATCTATACACAGTCAGAGGGCATTCTGAGAAGCGTCTTCCACTCGGTCTGGGGCCGTGCAGCCATGGACAGGTTCTGCCCAGGGGCTTGGCTTCACTGCGCCACCCAGCCCACTGCCTTCTTTGGACCTCTTTCGAGTTTGCCTTCTCATTCTTTGGCAGGCTGGCTCCAACTCTGCCCCTCTCTCTTTTGACCCACACCCCCTTTCCTGTTTTTAGCAGGAAACACAGCCACACCAATAGAGCCTGGTGGCTGATTTCCTCTGATGGAGCCAACCAGGCCCAGGATGGCTCGCTCCTTACGGGCTCACAGCCCAGCCTAGCCATGCGAGAGTGTCAGAAAATAGGCTACAAATATCACTTGGAAGCCCTCTAATACGGTCCTCCCGAGAGGCCTCTGATGGGTCTGGTTATTATTCCGTTCCCATTTTTGCTGCTGCCCTAGGGTTTTTCACTCAACAGGGAAAGGGCAGGCCTTGCAGCCTGGTCCTGCTCTCTCCTTAGTGTCTCAGACGGTGGACTCTGGGTGGATCAAAGACTCATCACGCCACCGGCCTTTCTCCTACAGCTGCAGCTGGACAAACTCTTGGCCTCCGCAATGGTGAGTTGTTGCACAAAAGGTCTGTTATTAGGAGGCAAGCAGGCTCTTGGTTACCCCCAGGCATGCCTTGAACGGATGTGGGAGGGAGGCAGAGCAGGAGCGGGGGAGCCAGTGGTGACCCCAGCAGAAGGGGAAGGTGGGAAAGTGCAGTGCAGCCCCCAGGCAGCACCGGAGGAGGGTCTCCGGTGAGATATCCCAGGACCCACGAGGGATGGGGTGACTCAGGACAAGCCCCCCAGAGCCAAGGCACAGAGGAGGTATGAAATGTCCAGGATAAATAGAACTGCATGGAGAGGGAAAAAAGCCAGCTCCATCCTCTCTTAAAAATAGCCGCCATCGGCATCAAAAATATATTAATATCTGTACATGTGTCATCTTTAAAAAAAGGAAATAAAACTTCCTTGGCACCTTGTCATCTATTTCCTAACAATGAGGTGATGCGTGGAAAGGCCTCCTGTGCGCGCACACGTCCACAGCTGTGCACGCGTACGCCTCTCCCTGTCAGAGGGTCCCCCGCCTGCCCCCCGCAGCCCTGAGCGTGAGAGGCACACGGGGCAGGCAGCNCCAGGGGGGCTGCTGCCCACCGAAGGCAGCCGGGCCTCGCCCAGCAGACGAGAACGCACCCGTGAGCGGAGCTCCGTGCGGGGCCTGAGTGGGCACGTGTGCCTGGGGGCTCCGGGCCCGGTCACCGCGTCCCGCGAGAGGTGGCGGGAAGGCGGCCCGGCCAGGCAGCGGGCAGGCGAGCCAGGCCGGGCGCCCGCTCAGAGGTGGGCGCTGCTCTGGAGCAGGGAGGTGACGGTGTTCTGCAGGGCCACGGCCACCTTCTTGGAGGCCTTGCGCAGCAGCGGGCTGTCGGGGTGGTGCTCCTTCAGGTGCAGGACGTGGCCCTCCTGGCTCTCAGACGTGCAGCCGCACTCCTCACACACGTACAGCTTGGCCCGCCGCTCCTTGTACGCGTACTTCTGCTGCACGCCGTGGATCTTCTTGAGATGGGACTCCAGGGAGCAGCGCTGCGTGAAGGCCTTGTCGCACAGGCTGCATTTGTAGGGCCGCACGCCTGCGGGGAGGATGGCGCCGGTGTCAGGGAGCCCACAGGAAGCCTGTGAGTGGCCTCCCCGACGCACGGAGGCCCGGCCGCCCGACTCGGGGCAAAAGGAGCAGAGGAGGCCTGTCCCGTCTCCAGCTCCCTGGGGGACCGAGCCGCGTTGAGTGGGGCTGCTGGCCTGAGCTCTGGGACGCCCTTCAGGGGCTGTGCATCCACCGCCGGGCAGGGGCTGGCGGGGCTCGCTGCCCCCCCACAAAGGGGCTCCTCTTACCGGTGTGGGTGCGGACATGTCTCTTCAGGTCAAATGTGTCATTGAAGCCCTTCCCGCAGTAGGTGCAGAGGTGCCGCTTGACGTCGTTGTGACACTTCATGTGGCGGTTCAGCATGCGCTGGTAGGTGAAGGCCTTCTGGCAGATGTGGCAGGTGAAGAGGTCTCCGCTGGGACTGTCCCCCAGCGTCACCTGTGGGCGAGGATGGTGGTGTGACAGCCGTCCGGGGGCGTAGGCTGCAGGTGGGCATGCTGGGAGGATACAGACGCTGGCCCCCAGCCCCCCGCTGGCTCACAGATCCACTGTGCAGGGGCTGGAAGGGACCTTCGGGTCAATGGTCAGGCCTCCTGTTGGTTCCCAAATCCCCTGCCACCCGGCGCCTTTACCATCTCTAGAGACGGGCAGTAAGCTACCTGTAGAAACAGCGGGGTCACCGTCACCTGTTAGGGAGGCCTCCCTTCACTGGGCTCAAAGCGGCGGGTCTGTGCCTGTACCCTCTGTTCACCTTCTCTGAGGTAGGGCGGGGGGCAGCCCCGTGACGCCGAGGCCGCCGCTCAGAGCCTAGAGCCCAGCCCCCTGCTTTTCTGGAGCCAGGCCTGACACGGTATGACCGGAGGCCCCTTGCCATCCTCACGACCCTCTTGCTTATAAACCTTGTCACCTCTTTTGTAACTGCGGAAAATCCCAAATCTTTTCAGACATGGAGTAGAGTGCCGTGAGTACTGTGACTGTCATTCAGGATTTAGGGCCAGTCTTGGTTTATCTTTCCCTCCCAGCCTCCCCCTGGCCCTGGATCATATGGAAGCAAATCCTGGCCACCCTCTGCCCCTCGGGAGGGATGCTGCTCCGAGTGACAGCTGTGCCTTTCCGGCTGTGTGGCTGGCACGGAGAGACATGGTCTCGATCCTCCACGGCCATGACCTCCAGAGGCTGCTTATGCTCGGCGGGTGGCCCTGTTGCTGGCACCTCATCCTGTCACTCTGTCACACCACACCCCTCCTCTACTGCTCTGCGCCAGGGAAAGCCCTCCAGTTGCCAGCTAGTCAAGACCTTTCAGGTCAGGACTCAGTCCTCGGGTGCGCGGCCATCCTGTGCCCTGTGCCCTCTCCCCAGCCCTCCCTACCGACCAGGGTCCATGGGATGAGAGGAGGGCCCACAGGGGCTCGGGGCCACCGTGCTGGCTCCCTGGCCAACCAAGCAGCACATGTCTGGGTGGTTCCCCTCTAGTTACAACACAGGCTTGGCCTACATGGGGAAGGGAGGAAGGAAGGGCATTCCGCTGCCAGCTTTCTTCAGTCCTTTGGCACACAGAATAGAGCTATAAGAACCCTTCCACTAGATCGCTACCAGCAGGTGCTTCCAGATCCTAGACCTTTCAGGAATGCAGGCTCAGCCAGGGACAGCCTCGCTGTCTGCGTGCTCCTTGAAAGCAGAGGCATTTCTGTTGCCTCACGCCCTCCCTACGGTTCCCACTGCTGAGGCCGCCCCCCCCCCCCAGATGCGAGGCCTCAGATGCCGACGGGGCTGGAAGTGGCACACTTGGGTGAGGTGGAGACCACTGGGCACGTGCCTCAAGGGACAGCTAACCACCAAGTGGACTCCAAAGCTCACTGTGGACGCAGCACAGAGGGGAAGCCAGGAGAAGGAGCTGAGCCGGGCTCATGTCTCCCGATTATCCTAGGACTTGCAAAGAGTTGGGTCCCCTTAAGGCCAGAAACAAACCGAAACAACTCCTGGAATGGACTCCAAAGGGCAAAATGTCTCTAGAACCCTGCTGCTTCTTCCCAATGCATGACATTGTTACTTTAGACCTACTTCTCTTCTTTTCCACCACCACCCACCTATGCCCTGCTGGGTCCACTTCTCAGCAGAAACCTAGACCCAGATCCAAGGCCAGCCTCTGCCTGGGTCTCACTGTACCCAGTGTTGTGGGCTGGACACAGGTCTATAGACACGCTCCTGGTCCTCGGAGACAGCGGGAGGGTCAGTACCTTCATCTTGGTGCGCAGGAAGCCATGGTCTCTGCTCTGGGGGTCTGCCAAGCGACTCATGTCTTCGGAGGGCAGCTGGGCTACCACGCAGGGCCCCGGGGCCACACTATAGCTGGAGTCCCGAAGGCTCATGTCCAAAACCAGGGGGCAAGATGGGGGTTCAGCCACCGACGGCTCTGGCTCCCGGTAGGGCTGTGGTGGGCAGAAGCCCAGACTGACTGCAGAGAGAAGAACAGCCAGGTGAGGGGTTTGGTGGGGAGAACAGGATTCAGTGGGCTCTTAGGACATCGGCCTGGCCGTGGGCTGGCTGGGCCCGGGAGCCTACGCCTGCCGCTTGCAGGCACATGGCAGAGCAGGCTGCCCCCAGCCCATACATGCTGCCCCTCCCTCCTGCCCCATTAAGGTAATTACAGGTGACGGCCGCCAAGCACCACAGCCCACAGGCCTGCCCGCTGAGTAATTTGTGTCTTAGCGGAACTGGGAGGACCGAACCTGCCCTGCCAATTATCCCTCCAGAGCTGTCCGCCTGCCCCACCTGGGCCAGTCCCTCTGGATTCCAGGTCTCATCCATGCTCCTACGTGGACAAGTGGCACCACCGGAGGCTCTGAGCCCAGGGATTCATCCCTGGCCCTGAAGGGTCCCTGGTGGCCTGGACCATTCTGGGCTGCTGCTGCTTCGGGCTGATTTAGCTGCTGGCCTGGGGGGGAACGGGGGGTCCTCCAGGCTGGCTGGCATCTGCTGCTGCTGCAGCTCATCGGGGCTCTAGGCTCCCCACTCCCACTGCCAGGCAAACAGGCCAGGTGAGGAGCAGCAGGTGGATGTGGCTAACAGTCTCCCGGGCGGCGTGCCCAGCTCTTATGCAAGCCTCCCCCACAGCGGGGACCGCTCGCTCTGCGGCACCATGAGGGCTGGGCTCCCAGCCTCCGCCCTCCAAGGCGCCTGATACCTGGCAGCCCTGCACGGAGGCCGCTCCCCACGACAGACACCTCACACCAAACGGGGCCAGAGAGGCTTGCCTCCCCCCGCCCCCCGGTTGCAGAGCAGAGAACCCGAAGAGCTGCCTGAGCGCACAGAGGGCACGGGCTGGAAGCTGAGCAAACTGGGGGCAAACTAGTTAACGCGTTCGTTTATCAGTATTCGTCTTCCCCAAGGGCTAAACTCTATACAGCTGACCCTTTAACAAGGCCGTCGCAAATCCGAATATAACCTTTGACTCCCCCAAAACGTAACTGCTCAGAGACTTACCGAGAACAGAAACAGTCGAGTGACACGTATTTTGTATGTTCTGTGTGTCATGACGATAAAGTAAGCTAGAGAAAAAGAAGTGTTACGAAAAAGCCTTATGAAAGAGAAAACGCATTTACAGCACTGTGCTGCGTTTGTGAAAAGAACCATGTCTGAGTGGCCCGGTGCGCAGTTCAAACCCATCTTGTTGTGCAAGGGTCCGCTGCAGTTAAGCCCCATAAGCTAAGAACACTTTCCAAGCTTCAAAAGGAAAAATCAAGAGGGGCACAGGAAGGAAAGGATGAGTGTGCTTCCGGGAGAAGGACTTAGGAGGCCGAGTAAAATCTCAGACCCGCGAACAAGGCCCAGCGCATCCCCTGCCCAGAGCTGCTGAGACGGGGTGGGGGGGGCAGGGAGAGTGGCCCCAGGGGAGGGGGGCTGCAGGCAGAAGACAGGGAAGGTCAAGGAACTACTAATGGAGGAAGAGTGAATATGAAAGCACCGAAGAAGCTTCAGGAGAGGCCCCGACTCTCTCCTCTCTCGACTCCCGCCCCCTCAAAACACAACAAAGGTCTGACAAGAGAAGAATGAGCCTGCCTGCCGCCCAGAACCCGTTCTGCTGGCACTGGCGTCCGTCTGTCCGGGGGACTTTAATGAGCCACCTCATTCCGGGAGTTGATTCACCAGTGCCTGGCCCTGGCCCGGCCTCTGAGCTGGCCTGGCGCCTCTCTCTGAACCTGGGAGGCCGGAGGCAGGCCCAAGCTCTCGGGGTCCCTCTGGCCTCCCCGCAGTGACTGGCTGTCTGTGCACACCGGGTGGGGGCTGGGAGGGGGCAGGGGTGTGTCAGAGTGCTGGCAGCTTCCGATGCCACTTTACCAGCTACTGCAGAGAGATCATGGCCAGGAATTCAAAGCTGAATGACAATTTCCATTTCTCAATCCAGGTAGAGACAAACAGAAACCTCTACCCTCTTCTGCCTTTCAGTATCGGCTAGCGTGAGTGAAGCTCCTGGAAGCTGGAGCCTGGCCACACCGCCTGCACAAGCAGCAGCAGAGGGAGGAGTGACAGCAGGTGAGGGCTAACCAGTTTGTGCTCAAAATGAGTTGTCACTCTTGGCGCCCTTGTGCCACTGGGGGGTGGCGGCGTTCATGGGGAGGGCGCTATGGATCCACGCCAGCTGGGGAGACCTATCTCCCGTGCCTGCCTCTCCCATTCCACAGCAACCCTGCCGGGCTGGTGCCTAGGAACAGGGCACAGGGAGAGAGCCTGCCTGGTCTGGCCTCTCCGTTGCCTCTACCCTGAGCCAGGGGCCGGCGAGGCAGGCCGGGCAGCCATGGGGTGCCAAGGTGGGGATGTTTGCCTCATCCCAGCCATCCCACCAAACCTGTCTTCCCGCCACCCCCGAGAGCATGCCCCGACCACTGCCGCACGCACATGGAATGCTCATCGGTGTGCCGCTCCTGTCGCTGGGTGTCACTGGGTGGCAAGAGGCAGGAAGCAGAACTGGTTGGGCCTTGCTTGGGCTGCTCTCTGTCCCCTAATTAGATGTTTCCGGCAAGGTGGAGGCCGTGGCTACTCATTGCCCGCCCACAGGTGTGGGGTACGGCAAGGCCAACCAGCTGGCCCTCTCCGTACTCCCTCAGAGGTTCACTGGTTTCCCTTCCGTTGGCCGAGCTCACCTCTGCTGGATGACGCTGAGGGCATGGGCCCAGGGGAGCTTTCCACCCAAGGGCCGGCTCCCCCCTTCTCGCCCCCAGAAAGTCCCCTCTCTCGCAGACTGCAAGCTGCTGGCCAAATACTGGACAGAGGGCCAGGTCCTACCCCAAGCCGGGCCTCAGGTCAGGGCTGCTCTCTAGGGAGGGCGGGTAAGGCCCATGTGAGGATGCCTAACCTCTGATCACATGGGGGCTGGTGCTGACCTGGGTGGGGGGTGACTCAGCTCTGAATGGGGAGCGACAGTGTATCAGCAAGACCCATGCTGCTGTGAGGTGGCCTTGCCCCCTTATCAGGAAAGGAAGGGGTCCCCTGTGCCCATCTCCCCCAGCCCCGGCAGGTCAGCTAGCAGTGCCCGAAAGGCAGCGAGTGCCAGCCAACTGGCAGAGGTGGGCAGCCCTGGAAACACAACGGGCCCGTTCCTCAGCCTTTGGCTTCCATTCTGTTAATGCCAAGTTGCTCTCGCAGGCAGTGTCTTTCTCCCCTTTCCCAACTGCCTTCTGTGCTGTGTCCATAACGAAGTTGATACTGGGCACCTCAGCCCCGTGCCAGGGTGGGCAGCCCTCACCAGCCGTGGACTATGCCTCTGTTTGCCTCCTCCCCTACCTTTCTGGCCAGCACAGGGCTGGGCACCCCTGTGGGACTCCGAACGAAACAAACATCAACGGTGGCCACCCTTCGCTCTAGTCTTCCCTGTGCCCAGAGGACTTGCCCTCACCTGTTTTCTTTCTGGAACAAATGGTCTGGCAGGAGTCTGCCTCAGGTCACCCCAGCCTGGAGCAAACAGCTTGGCAGCTTACGGGACAGCGCCCCACTGGCCAGGCAGGAGCGCCATCTAGGCCACTGCCCAGGCCCAAGTTGCTCTTCTGTCCCAATCCACTGTCTGGCTTCCTACACTCCCAGCCTTGCTCCCTGGAGAGCATGGCACACATGTCCTTCCCTGGCAGCACTTCCCAGGAATTAGAAGCATGACCCTCACTGGAGGCCTGATCTCCTCCCAACCCCCACTCCCTCCCACCCACACACATGTACTCTGGGGCCCAAAGTGGATGGAGAAGTCTGTCCACCTCGGCCCGGACAGAGAGCAGCCCCAGCTCCCGCACTGCACAGTCAGAGCCGGGCTGAGCAACTCCCGCCCCACGGCCTGGCTGCCTCCCTGGGGTGGGCGTGTGTTGGTGAACTGGTAGGACAGACTGCAGAGGCCCCAACGCCGGGAAGGCGGTGCACGAGGGCCCAGAAGAGGCCCTGAGATGCCCCCATCTGGGAGGGTGTCATTTCGGCTCCCAGGCTTCTCCCAGGCTCATCTACCCTCAAGGACCTTCCTGGCTTTTCATTGTGACTCAGCAAGGGCTTGGAGTATGGGGCTTCATCCCTGTTTCTCTGGCTTCCCCTTTAGTCCAAGAGATGGGATTTAGCTCTTGGGTACGGTGCTTAGGCTCCTTCTCGAGAAGCCAGCATTACTCCCTGCATATTAATACTGATATAACAAAGGAGAAATGCCTTGGGAGATGAGGGGTGGGGAGTGAAGGGCTCAGGCCAGGCTCTTGGGCCCAAATAGGAAACCTGCAATCTCCCTTCCGCTGTGACCTTTCAGCCCACTTCTGGGCTCTTCCCTTGGGTTTGGAAGGGGAGTGAGGCCAGGAAAAGGTTCTGCCCTGGGGGTGGGAACTTCCAGAATCGTGCCTGAGGGAGAGAGACTAGAGTGCTGGTCAGACTGGCGCCCTGAGCCTTCAGTCAGTAAGTGTCTCCTTCCAGGGGCTCTCTGATGCCATAAGGGTCTCAGGGCCCTGGCAGGAAGGTCAGACCTCAAACGCTTCCCTGTTCCCCAGCTCCCTCGGGGCCTCTCCCAGCGGGACCCGGGTCAATGCTTAGCTGGTCACAACGTGCTGAGTCTGTGAGGTGGGGTGAAGGAAACGTGCCCAGCCGGCTCCTGGGGTCATGGTCGGCTAGTGATGGAATGGCTCAGCCAGGGGACAAGCCACCACAAAACACACTCCCCACTCTCCAGCCATCTGAAGCACCCAAGCGTGGCCCAAGAACATTCCCTTTCTCATTTCCAAAACCTGTGGGAAAACTCTCCAGTGGGCCACATGGCTTTTAGAGGCTAAATTAAGTGCTTTGCTTTCTACCCTTTGCTTCGCCCCACAGGACTCTCCCTCCCCAGAACGATGAGGGCAAATTCTCACCTCCGCCCTCCAGCTTTAGACCCAGACCCAACCATCTGGGTCGATCCTGTAGGGTGAGAGGCCTGCACAGCTCCCTTCACCTGGACAGCAGCAGCAGGTGGCCCAGACCACCCAGAAGCCCTCCTTGGCCATCACCTGATGGGACAGCCCCTGGGGTGGAGGCCTCCCCCACACTCCCACTACGGCCCCCAGAACGTGGTGGGGAAAATCACCAGGATGCAAGGAAGTCAATGATTTGAACAGGAATTTCTTTGTCCTTTGTAGAAGTCAACACATGATGTTACTGATTGGGATGTGAAATAAAACTAAAAATAACAGCACACTGAGTCTCCCGCAAGGCTCAGCTCACCTTTAACACAGTGCAAGCTCAGTTTATCAGATCCGAAGGAGCCGCTGAGCAGCAAGACAAACACAGGTGAGGGAGGAGGCAGGAGCGAGGAAGGGGGCTCCGTTCCTCTCTCGGCCCTTCTGGAGGTAGAGTACCAGTCAGCCGACCGCCAGGGACCTTGGTCAGGCCGGAAACTATAAACGGAATCCTGGGCCCACAGCTAATCCACCTCAGGTGAGCAGGCAGCTCACCTGCCTTTTGGTCTCAGTTTCCCCTCGTTTTAAGGAGGCGGTGGAAAAAGCGCCAAGGCGCCTGAGGTAAGGTTAAGCTGTGAAACCTTCCGACAGCGTCACAAGCCATTGGATCCTGGTAGGTCAGGCCACTGAGATCTCACCGCTACACCCACTGTCTCCACCAATTTATTCAGGAGAGAAACTGAGGCAAGGGCCCTTATGGGGCCCCTCACCGCCCTCGTTTCACCACTTTGCTACAAGGCCTGGGGCGGTGCCAGGGAGCCTGCAGATCAAGGGTCAAAGTCGGTTGGTTAATTACAACCCCCCCCTCCCTTGGAGGCGCTGGGCCGGGCGTGCAGCGCAGCCCCCGCCCCACCCTCAGGGCGTGGGGAGGGGGAGTTCCGAAGGAAGCTGGCTTTCTCCTGACTAAAGATTTTCTTGGGGGTGGAGGAGGACGGAAGGCACAGAAGTGTTCTCAGGGCATCCAGAGGAAGATGCCACTGGGAGAAACAACTCGGGTTACTCATTCAAAGTTGACTCGGACGCTTTCAAAGCGTCCTCCAAAAACAAGCTGGGTGCACCAGCTGCCCCCGGGGGCTTGGTCCCCTGGCTGTGCGCTTGCTGGGCTCCCGAAAAACCCTTTCCACTCAACTGTGTCCTCTGCAACCCTGTCCTCTGGAAGGAGGCGGGTTTCTAACAGCGGTGAGACCTGATCCCACCTTGGTCCTCAGGACAAGCGGGGTGCAGCCGGGTGCCTTCCCCACGGTCTCCGTGCACTCCGCCGGGCGGCTGGCTGGGAGCCCCCCGGCGGCCAGACCCTCACCACGACTTTCTGGACCCCAGAGTGCGGGGAAGACGGAGAGATCCATGAAGGCGGCTTAAACGAGTGTTCTCTTATATTTTGCACAAACTGCGGCCGAAACTCCCGCTCGCTCCCTGCCTCCCACCCCCCCAGGTGGCATCGCTCCAGTGCCCTCCACCCGCCTCATAAAAGTCCCGGCTTTCTGGATTTACGACGTGAGAGTGGAGGGTCGCCTGAGAGGTGACACACCCCGTTGCCTCCCCTGCGCCGCAGCTCCGGCCGGTGGAGGGGAGGGCGGTACCGCGCGGGCCCGCGCGCCACGGACCCGCCTGCCCCCAGCCCAGCCGCGGGGCCTGGGA
>NC_048233.1:84381312-84450975 GCF_002007445.2 Ailuropoda melanoleuca | reverse complement strand
CCCGGCTGCCCCGCCGGCCTGGCAGCCGCCCGCCCGGGCCCTCCCAGCCGGGAGTGCCAGCTTTCGCAAACGGAAGCTTCGGAGTTTCGGAAGGAGCCGAGGAGGGGAGGGGGCAACGTTATGTGCACCCGCGCTCGCATGCTCTCCGGGTGATGAATGAAACTCGCCCAACGGGGCCCGGCCCGGCCTGGCTCGACGCGCCCGGGGCGCCTGGGGAGGCGCGAAGCCGTCGGGCGGGAACCGGCGGCCCCGCCCACACTTGTTGAACCGGGCCGGGGCCCAGGCGGCCCGGATCCCGAAGGCCTGGCTGAGCAATTCGTGGTTCAGCCCAGAGGTATTTGCCGGGCTCCGGCTCCGTGCCGGCAGGCACGCGAGGCCCGGAGCGCGTAGGCCGGTGGGCGGGCCCGCGCGGACGACGCGGCCACAGTACAAAGCGGAGAGTGCCCGCGGAGAGCAGATCGCTGATCCCTGCCCGCAGCCCGCTTTCTGGCCGGGGGAGTCTGAAAGGCTCCGTGGAGGAAGGAGCGTTTAAACTTCACCGAGTCCACTGGGATCCAGACCCTAGTGCCTTAGTCATTGGGCCTTACACTCCCGCAAACACCCTCACCCAGGTCCCAGAGGGCCATATTTCAGGTGCAACAAGGCCGAGGAGGCTGAGGACGTCCGAAACAGTCAGGCCCAACCTACTTTGGTTGCAGCCAGTGCAAGGCAGAGGCTCTGTCTGCTTCCCCCCACAGCCCACCCTCGGCTGACATTCGGCCTGGGACATACACCCCCCCCTCCCCCAACCCTCCAACAAGCTCTGCCCAGCCCCCAGGTTTAGCTGGAGGGAGGACCACCCTCAGAGCACTTGTTCCTTCCAAGTTATTGTGGCCTCGGCTGGGCCACTCTTACCAGCTGGCCTACTGAGGTCAGGAATGGGACCCCCTTCCTCCTTTTAGCTGGCCTTCTATCCCCATATAAAATAAACATTTCAGGATCTCTACCACGCATACACCTTTCCCACATGTTAAACGTGTATTGGAACAGATGAAGAGGAAATGAGCTTGATAAATGAATTCACACAATTCAAATTCAGGTGTCAAAGGGAGGCAGAAGGCTGTTGGCCGACTCTGGGCAGTCCCTCTGCATCCGCCCGCAGGTGGTCCAGGAGCGCCTGTAGGTGGGTGAGGAGACTGTGCCCTTCAGGGGCAGATGGGCCTCCTCCTTCACTCGGTGCTGGGGCCTGTGAGTTTGGCAAAGGGGCTTTCCTTTCCAGCCTGTTTCCTAGTCTATCACCTGAGAATCCTGTCACCTACCCCCTGGGGGTCACTGTGAGCTCCCGCAGTAGCGGGGACGGCCCTGTTTGCCCCTTCCTGTCCCAGGGCTTTGCCTTCTTGCACCCCAAACATACTTTGTCTGCCCTCCCTTCTTACCTGCACCCTTTGGTTCAACTGGCATGAACTGAGCACCTACTATGCACTTACCTTTTGTATAAATCCTGGAGAAACAGCATTGACCAACACAGCCTGTCTAGGAGGTAAATTTAGTGAATTAATTCAACAAGTATTTATTGAGCATTTTGGTTGTGCCAGACCCGGACAGGGGCTTGTTATACAGTAGGCGCTTAGTGAAAACGAAGTCTTCACCGATGACTTGGACACAAGAAGCACAGTCTTTCTCGTGGGGTGGGGGGCGGTTTGAAAGGAACCACTCAAATGTCTCCACTTGCAGAAAGAATGTTCCACATGTCCGGAGGGAGGTCTCGTCACCCATGCTGTCCGCTGCTGTTTCTCCATGTCTACAGCTGTACCTGGCACATAGTGGATTATCAATAAATATTTGTTGCATGAATGAATATCTCTTTCTCTTGACTCATGTGACCCGTTCAGCCTTTCATGTTCCAACTTTTGGTAGAGGCATGGATTCAGAGCAAATTTATTATAAGGAAAGCTATAGGGTAGGTTCGGTGATAGAAGGCCACAGACATGAGGTGTCAGGGAAAGAGAGAGATGGTGGGGATGGTGGGGAACGTGCCTATCGAAAGGGACAGTCACAATCATGTCATTTGAGCATAGAAACCCAATGTGGCCACATCTGTCCATTTTCGAAAAGAAGCCAAAAATCCAGATTTGTATGTGAAATGTACCAATTTTTAAAAGTTGGCTGAAAAGAAAAAAGAAAAAACAAAAAACATGGGACAAGTCAAAATACGATTGCAGATCAGATGTGTGCCATAGGCTGTAGTCTGTGGTTCATGAGCCGCCCTGGAACGAGACAATGAGTGTGAACTTGGATAAACACCAGGCTAACCCGTGGGCTCCATGACGGCAGGCACCTTCTACTCCGTTCACACAGTGTCGGATATCATCCACTCATTCCTTAATTCAGTCTGCAAGTATCGAACACCTACCGTTTGCTTGGCACTGATTCTGTGACGCAAGACAGAGAAGGAAACTTTTAGAGTGATGCATGACTTTGATGCTGGGGTAGTGACAGGCGGGGGTGCTGAGACCTGAAAAAGCGGTAGGGGCCAGCTGTGAGAGCAGGGGAGAGCCGGATCCATGGAAGGAGCAGCTGGTGCCCTAGAGTGGGAGTGAGCCTAGTGTCTGTGAGATGAACCAAAACACGAGGGCTATTGTGAGGGGCGGGAGGGTGTGGGATCTGAGGTTGAAGAGGCAGCTGTGCCGTGTCATGGGAGGCTCAGAGTGGTGGGAAGCCGTGGAAGAACGGAGGATCAGAGAGACAAGTAAGTAGGAGGTGCTGGTGGCTTGGACCACCTGCACACAGAGCCATGAGCTGATTCTAGGTGTTCTGAGCGGACCTCTCCTGCTGGTGCAGTGGACAGGGGTGTGAAGGAAGGCAGAACTCCGGCAAGCAAGCAAGCAAGGACCGTGCTCCGCAAAGAATGGTGGCTGGCTCCCGCCTTCGGTGCTGGGCTCCCAGCCTGAGAAGCCCGGGGAGAGCTGGGGCAGGAGTTAGATGGAGAAGGCTTGGAACAACCCCTAACTGTTCTCCTAGAAAGCTTAGCAGGGGAGCCTGGAGGGGGTGGAGGTGGGGCGGAGGCTGGGAAGCAGGGAGGCTGAAGACAGAAGGGCTTCTGTCTGGGAGATGAGTTGGGCTGCCCCAGGCTTTTAGTCTCTGGGGACTTGAGGCAAGCCACCTAACCTGTCAGGGCCTCAGTTTACACATCTGTAAAGTGGGGCTCCCAGTTCCAGCTCTGTTCCTCAAAGTGGTCAAGAGATGTTGTTGATTTGCTTTTGCCCAGAAGTCTAGCAGCCTTTGAAAAGGGACTCAGCCTTAAAGAAGGCTGATGGTGCCCTGGCCACCGAGGCCTCTGCGCGTCTCAGACCGTGGCCTTTCCACCGCTGTTCCACAATCGCCTCGGGGAGGCCACAAAGCCCCTGGGAAACCACGAGTGCTGGCCGGACACTGACTCGTCCGCCGCTGCGGAGTTCCTGCCCATGGGCCTCCCAACCGTCCCGCCATCAGGGTGGGCAAAGGCTCCTTCGGCAGAGCCGGGGTGGGGAGCAGTAGCCATCTGGGCCCCTGGAGCCCCTGGAGCCGTCCAGGGAGAAGCCAAAGGTTCCTGCTGGATTAGGCCAAGGAGCCAGGGGAGTCTGTCCTGGTGGCTGCATGCCTGGCCTGCCAGACCGTATTCAGTTCCCACAGCCTTCCCCATTGCGGAGACAGGAAGCATCAGCCCCCAAGTACTCAGGGCCAAAGGCCGAAGTCATCTGTCCCCCTCTTCCCTCACCCTCCACGTCCACCCACCGCCAAGTCCTGGGAGCTCCCAAATCAGCTGGCCTGTGCGCAAACCTCCAGCCCCGCAGCTACCACCCTGGGCCGAGGCCCTGTCACGGTTCACCTGGCCACACGGCAGCCTCCTGAGCCACCTTGGCCCCCTTCCCCCACCCACAGCCAGCGGTCTCCCGTAGCCCAAACCACCAGCGGCTCCCAGGGCAGCTCGAATCACGTCTTGGAGGCCTGGTGCACTCTGGTCCCTCCTGGCCTCCTGGCCGCTCGCCTCTCCCTTCCTGCTGGTTCTGCGTGTGCCCGCCATCCTCAGAGCCCACCCAAACCTGGTCCCACTCAGGCCTCTCCTCCTCTGCGCCTTCCTCCCAGAACGCTTCTCCCCACACGATGACTGGTTACCTCTTGTCATTCAGGTTTCAGCCAAGCGTCCCTCCCCACTTTCCAAGAGGCCCCTCTGACCACCCTAGCTAAATCCTTGTCCCCCAGTCACCTCTGGCACATTACCCTGTTCTGTTTTCCTTGCAGCATCTTTTCCTCTGTGAAATTTTGGTTTATCCTGTTTGTTTGTTGTCTGTTGACCCCCTCTCCTCTAGTAAGTTCCATACAAAGGACCTCTTTCTTTTAACACCATGTAGCAGCTTTATTTAGATATAGTTCATATACCATAAGATTCACCTTTTTAAAGTATACAATTCAGGGGGTTTGGTATCTTCACAGAGTTGAGCAGCCATCACCATGATCTTCCAGAACATTCTCATCACCCCAAAAGAAACCCCGTACACATTGGCAGTCACTCCCCATTCCTCTCTTCCCCAAGCCCCCGGTATCCATTACTCGGCTTTTTCTCTATGGATTTGCCTATCGATGTGTTCTTTTTAAAGCATCCCTGTATCCCCAGGGAGCACCCAGTGCTGGGAAGATGGGTTGGCCATGTCTCCATCTTACAGATGAGAAAACTGAGGCTCGGGACCCCTTGGGAAGCTGACTTTCCCTTTTCCAAGCCCTGTGTCTGGTGTCTCCCCAAAGCTGGGCTTCACCGGGGAGGCTGGAAACTGAGCAGGAAGAGAAGGAATGAGGTGTGAACATCAAGTGGGGGAGTTCCCTGCTTAGCCACCTGGCTGCAGCCCACACGTGAGCCCACTTGGCTGGGAGGTCACTTTCCTGGACAGGCCTGCTGACTGCAGATTCATGCCCTTGGTTCTGGTGGGCTGAGCCTAGCTCTCTGCCTGGCCTGTGCCAGGGACAGACCAGTGCCACCCTCCCACAGAGGAACAGGGCAGGGACATCTGGGCAGGCAGGTAAGGGGGAGGCCCATCCCAGGACCTGGACACCCCAGAGGCCTGACGGCAGCTGGTGTGGAAGGAGGGCCAAGTCAGGGGCAGTAGGGGCTGTCTCCTGACGCCCAGGCTCCACCTCTTAGAGGCTCTGTGACTTTGGGCAAGTGACTGCATTTCTCCAGGCCTTCGTTTCCTCATCTGTGAATGGTACCCAACCCCAGATACCCCAGGGTTGCTCTGAGCCTGGGAATCCGTGTAGATGCACCCACCACAACACCGGGAACCACACGCAGATTCCCTCCCTCCAGACTCCCGGCCCCAAGGAGCCAAGGTGCAGAAACGCTGCTGTCAGAGGCTGAATGAGGGCCAAAGCCAGTGGCAGATTTCCTGACCCTTTGAAGCCTGTCTCCTCAAATTGTAAAAGATGTTTCATAATCATTCCTCCTTCCCTGTGAGTGGTGAGGGCCAGGGGTGTGTAGTTATCAGCACCCTCTGGGCCTCAGACAGGGAAACCAGACAGGCTCCTTGTTACCCCCAAACTGCCTTCCCTCCCAGGGCTGCTCTCATCCTGGCCTCTTTCATCTTAGGTTTAATTAGCCAGGCTGCCCCACCCCACAGTCTCTTGGGCGGGAGTCATCACTCCCATTTTATAGATGGGGAAACTGAGGCACCTAGAGGGAAGTGGTTTGGGACTGCCGCCTGTGAGTCAACTATGGAGCCAGGGCCCAGGGAGTTGGGACCGGCCTTTCTGGCTGGACCTGTCCCTCGGGGTGGATCCGTCTCCATCCCCCTGGCATCCCTGGCACCGCGGGCACCCAGACAGCCTCTTTTCCAGCTCTCTCTACTGCACCACTCCCTACCACCTCCCATCTGGAGGGCAGAAGGATGGGGTAGGGAGGGGCCCGCGAAGCCTGGAGAAAGGAGAGAAACTAGTTGGCAGCGCTAACATGGGGGCTCAGATCTGTTTCATCTTCAAAGGCGGCTAATTAGAGCCAAAGGCGTTACTGTAGCCTGTGGGGCCTGGACGCCCGCAGTTCTGGGCCCCGGAAGCCAGCGGTCAGTGGGGCATCTGCCGTGTGGGTCCTGGGCCCAGGAGGCGCTGCTGCTTGGTGAGCTCCAGGCAAGCCCCCTGAGTGTCGCCAAACAGCTCTGATCAGCCCACTGGAATTCAAGAGTGCTGGGTTCGTGCACTGCTTGGCCCTGGGTCTTCAGCGGTGAAGTCTGTTTCCGTGTCCGTACTAGTCATGCCGTGTGTGATCCACCGGGCTGGCCGCTCGGCACGTCTGCATCCCGTTGTTTCCCGGCTTCACCCAGGATTATGGCCTTGCCCTGCCAGCTTTACCCTGGCTCGGCTGCCACAACCCTTGCCGCCTGTCAACTATTGGTATAGCCTACGGCAAAGGTCAGCAGCTTCCGCCCGCGGTGACCCCGGCGCCTGCTCCGCGCCCCCAAGCCCAGCCGGTGGGGGGCCGGGGCCGGCGTCGGAGAAGCGAAGCCAAGCCCTGAGGCGCCCGCCCGACCGGTTCGGCCGGCGCTGCTAGGAGCACTTCCTGCGGGCGCTCCGGGACCGCACCTTGCACACCCCCCAGCGGGCACCCTGGGAGCCCAGAGACCCACACCCCACGCCCCCGGAGGGTGCGGAGCGCCCGGACGCCAGCGGGGGGCGCGCTGGTTGCCATCCTCGCGGGCATGGCGGGCGCTGCCCCCCGGAAGGCCCTGGGATCGCAGCCCGCACGCGGACGGGACCCCGGCATCCGGGAGCCCGGGCCCACCCAACTCCACCGCCTCTGCCCGGGCCTGAGGCGGTTTCGGGGAAGGGGGGCCCGCGCGCAGCGGGACAGTTACTCAGCCCCAGCGAAACCGGCGAGTCGGCACCTGCTGGCGGGGCGGGAGGGGAGGCGGTGGCCCCGTTACGGCCCCGCCCCCGCCGCCCACGCGCCGTGCGNCCGCCGGCCCGGAAGGAGCCGGCCGGCCTGAGCGCCCGCGGCGGCTGAGTCAGGCGCGGTGAGAGCGGCCGGCCCGTTACCGCGGGCGCCGGGGGCCGGGGCGGCGCTGTGGTTTCGGTGCCGGCAGCTGGCGGGAGGCCTAATGAGCCCTCGGCACGCACCCCGCGCTGGCGGCCCTGCCCCGCGGGGACCCTTGGTTGCCGCTCTGGCGTCGCCCCCGAAACTTCTCGGTTTCATCTCAGGATCCGGGCGCGGGGAACCCGTTGGCGTCTACGCGTGGCAGGGGGCGGCTGAGATTTGCGAGGCGGCCCCGGGGTGACGGCGGCCCCTTCGGGGTGCGCGCAGTTGCTCGGGCGCCCTCTGGCGGCCGCGGGCCTGACTTTCCCTCGCTTCTTTGCAGGGTCCTGGGTGCCGGACCATGGGACCCCTGAGCCGGGAAGCCTGGGCCCAGCGCCTGGGCGCCTTCCGGGCCAGCCCGTCCGCCTTCATGGCCAGTCCCGAGGGTGAGGATCTGGGTCGTGACCTGCTGAGCGAACTGAGAAGTGAGAAGCTGAGCGAACAGACCAAGGTAGGCCCTTGCGTGCACCCCCTGCCCTGGCCCATCTGGTCACCTCAGCCCACCGCGCCCCGAACCTCATTTTCGTGATTCTCACCCAAATCCCCCATCCCCAGGTTTCCTTGCTGGCCCTCAGCCTGGAGTACCCAGCCCAGCTGTGGCCGGACGCCGCTACGGCCGAGGCAGCCGCCACCTCCCTGTTGGACACCCTGGTCCTTCTGCCCCCACGGCCTTCAGCCCTGCGGCGGCCCCTGCTACTGGCGGCCACCACAGCCCTGGCGGCAGGAGATGCGCTGGGCCCCACCTCGGGAGCCTCCCGCCGGCTCCTGCCCCTACTTCTTGGCTTGGCCTCAGGCCGCGATCTGGGGCGAGGCTTTGGCCCCGCCTCGGAGCAGCGCCCCCTGCAGGCCACAGCGTGTGAGTGCTTGCGGGAGCTGGAGAGCTGCAAGCCTGGGCTGTTGGGGGGCTGCCTGGGGCTGTTCCGGGGCCTGCTGGGGCAGGAAGGGCCAGTCCAGCCGCTCAGCCTGCTGCTGGCACTTGCTCTGCGCAACACCTTGGTGATACAGGCCAGGGCGAGGGCGGGCCTGCAGGGCCTGCTCGTGGCGGGGGATACGCCCACGGCTGGTGGTCCCTGGAACTGGGCACTAGCCGAGGAAGGGGATGCCCACCTTCAGCCCCAGGCACCCAGCTGGCCGGCAGCTGAGGAGGAGGAGTGTGGCCTCGCAGTGCTGGAGCCCAATCCTGAGGAGGCCCGGGAGCTGCGGGCTGCTGTGGCCCAGCTTCTGGACTCTTCCTACCTGCTCACTCCGGTGGCTCAGGCCCAGCTTCTGTGGCTGCTGGGCTGGGCTTTGCGGGGTCTTCGGGGGCAGCCACCAGTGCTCTTCAAGCCACAGCTGGTACGGCTGCTGGGCACGGCCCAGCTGACGCTGCTGCATGCCCTTCTGGCACTCAAGGCAGCCTTTGGCGAAGCCCTGTTCACGGCCCAGGATGAGGCCTTGCTGCTCCGCCGGCTCACCTTGGCCGCCCAGCACCCAGCCCTGCCCTTGCCCACCCATCTCTTCTACCTGCACTGCCTGCTGAACTTCCCTGAGAACTGGCCTCTAGGCCCCACAGGCGAGGAGGCCGCCCCCCTGCTGCTGGCGCCCCGGCTGTGCCGTGGCCTCCTGCCCAGTCTCCTGCATGACCCGATGGCCCTCCTGGCCCGCCTGCATCTGCTGTGCCTGCTCTGTGCGGAAGATGAAGAAAAGGAGGAGAAAGGCCAGGATTGGAGCCCCCGGCAGTACCTGGAGGAGCTGCTGGTTGGCCTGCGGCAGAGGGCAGCCCTGGATGGGGGCCCCCAGGCCTTGGCCACCCTCTGCTTCCAGGCCTCCTACCTGGTCGTTCACTGTCTAGCCACGCAGCCTGCAGTGCTGACGCCCTTGACCCATGGACTGGCCCGACTGTACCGAACCCGGCCTGCGCTGGCTCCCCATTTTGTGGATCTCTTGGACAGGGTGGGCCCTGAGCTGGGGGAGCCCCTGAGAGCGGTGTTGCGGCAAGAGGTGGTGTCCAGGCCGGGCAGGGACGAGGCCCTTCGTTGGCACCTGCAGATACTGGCGAAAGTGGCAGATGGGAACGCTCCAAGTGCCACCCTCAGCTTCCTGCAAGCCGAGGCGGCCCACTGCACGGACTGGGGCCTCCAGCAGGCCCTGCTGCAGGTCTGCCGGGCCTTGCTGCGGGCAGGTGTCGGGGAAGGCCTGGCCGACTTGCTGCAGGCACTGGCCAGGCAGTTGGAGGACCCTGATGGGCGGGACCACGCACGCCTTTACTACATCCTCCTGGCCCACCTGGCGGGGCCCAAGCTGGGGGTGGCCCTGGGCCCCTCGCTGGCCGCCCCTGCACTGACCTCCTCACTGGTGGCCGAGAACCAGGGCTTCGCCGCAGTGCTGATGGTGCAGGAGGCCCCGGCCCCGATCCGGCTGAGTGTGGGGCCCCGCCAAGCAGCAGGCGCGGTCCCCGTGCTGCGGCTGCGAGTGGAGGTGCTGGAGCCCGTCTACTCTCTGGAGCTGCGCTTCCGCGTAGAAGGACAGCTCTACGCGCCCCTGGGGGCCATCCACGTGCCCTGCCTGCTCCCGGGCCGCCCCTGCCGCCCTCTGCTCCTGCCTCTGCAGCCCCGCCACCCGGCTCCCACGCAGCTGGGCGTGCGTGCCCTGTACACCACCCCCGCCGGCCTCACGTGCCATGCCCACCTGCCGCCCTTGCCTGTGAACTTTGCTGACCTTTTCCTGCCTTTCCCCCAGGCTCCCGATGGGGACAAGCAGGGCTTCTTCGAGGAGCTCTGGGACTCCTGCCTGCCAAAGGGCACCGAGAGTCGCCTTTGGTGCCCTCTTGGGCCACAGGGGCTGGAGGCCTTGGTGTCCTGCCACCTGGAGCCCTTTGTGGTGGTGGCCCAGCCCCCCACCAGCTATCATGTGGCCATCCGCCTGCCCCCAGACTCGAGGCTGCTGCTGCGACTGGAGGCAGCCCAGGTGGACGGAGTGCCTGTGGCCCTACGGACAGACGACTGGGCTGTGCTGCCCCTGGCCGGGGACTACCTCCGCGGGCTGTCAGCCGCTGTCTGAACCTGGAGGCCAGGCCAGAACCTGAGATGATCTTGCCCAAGGAGGGCACTGAGGGCCAGAACACAGTCCTGTAGCTCCTTTCTTAAAAAAAGAAACAAACCTTACATTCACCAATGACCTTCACTAGTTTGTTTTCTTTTGAGCCCTGGCTGGGGGCATGCACACAGCGGGGTTGGGGCGGGGGGCAGAGGCTCCTGGAAAACTTCCAGACTAGGAACCCCCGTATTGCAGGGCTCCAAAGTTTCTTCCTGCCTGGCAAGGAGGAGAAAAAATATACTGTCTCTGCTTCCCAGAGAGGGTCGGGGCTCAGCCCAAAGCCATGGAGCAACTTAGGAACGTGGGAGCTGGCCCTAGGCCTCCTCACCGGGGACCAGGGCTTTTCAGCACCAGAGCTTGTGGGGTCCCTGCCCCAGGGAGCTCAGACTAGCTAGGACGACGGTCCAAAGGCCAGAAACAGGAGGCTGCAGTGGTCCGGTGGCCCCTCCCCAGGGAGGGGGCTCCCCATGCTGTAGTGATCGGAGCCAGCTCTAGGAAGGGCCCGTCAGCATAGCCTGGGAGCCGGCGAGAGGGAGCCCCCCCGATGTGCGCTACAGCAAAGCCGACTTTTCCTCGCTCCAACCCAACCTGTGGACCTGAGAATTTTCCAGGTAGGAAAAACTAGTCCCCCTTGTCCTTTTCCCAAACATGTGAGATACTTTGGGTTCAAATGTATGGAGGCCAACTCTGCTGCCAGGCACGAAGCTGGTATTTTCCACAGACAATGGGGCCTCACGGCATGCTTGCAACAGCTCAGCGGGGCCCCACAGATGAGGAAATCTGTAGGCCAGAGGGGTTGAATGATTTTCCTGTGGTCACCCAGCTGGTTAGTAATCGGGTTTTGTCATCTCGGAGCAGGTTTCCATTACCACACCGTCAGAAGGGAGAGCTGCATAGGCCAGAGGGCCACAGAGCGGCCAGGCCTCCCCGTACTGGGGCCAGCCCCTGGGAGGTCATAGGAGCAGGAGTCAGCAGTGCTGGCCCCAGAAGGACCAGGGCTCGGGCCTAACTGTTCTGCTGGTGAAGGGCCCCTTCCTCTTGGGCTCCCAGCCCACAGGTTCCTGTGGGCCATTCCTGCCCCTCCTAATTGTGGCAGGATGGGAAAGGGAAGCAGGGCCTGGGACAAGCGGGGCTGTTCCAGGTCAGGCCAGGAGGTCTGTCCAGAGTTTGAGGTACGGCGGTCAGTCGTGTGATCTGAGCCAGCTACGGCAAATCAGGAAGGGGCTGGTTCCAGGAAACAAGCTTGTCCAGCTGTTTGCGGATACCCGGCTCCTTCTAAGGTGGCTGGGAAGGCTAGAGAAAGGGGCCTCCGGGAACCAGTCTCGGCCTGGTGAGTTCCAGAACACACTGCCCTCCCTGCCTGCCGTCCAGCTCCTCTCAGCACCTGGTGCTGGGCCGGCCGCTGGAAGGCGGGTGGGGCTGCCAGCATGGCCTCCTGACCCCCAAGAAGCTGGTGTGTGGGCACCCTACAGAAAGGCTGAGCTCCCAAAGTTGCCAAATGGCTTTGGCCTGGTTCCTTCTGCCCAGGTCCTTCAGAGGGCATCAGTGAGTGGGCCGCGTGTGTCTCCCACAGACCTCCAGCAGAGGGGAGTCTGGAGAACGCTTGTTTTCTTTTTGCCTCAGACGCGGGAGGTAGGGTTAATCCTTAGCCTAAGATTAAGATCACTGGCCTGCGTAAGGACTCACCAACCATCCCTTTGTCTGTCGAGCCAACCATGCATCCACCCACCTCTCCAGTGTTGGGCCCCGATGACCTCCAACTCCCCCCCCCACACACACACCTGACACAGTGGACGTCATATATGTCCCCTCACGTGTCTCTGTGACAGTGCCTGGGACACACACTAGGAGCAGAATCACAAGGCACGCGTGTGCTTAACTGGACTAAGTGATGTCTGAGTAATTCAAGTTCTTAGCTTTGCATCCTCTCGGTACACCTAGGAAGGTAGGGATGGACATGAGTTCCCAGCCCACGCCGTCCACACGGTCCACCCCCGTGTATGCTCCATGCCCAAGTACCCCTGCTCACACTTCACTTCCCGAAGGTCATAGCAACAACCACCTGCTCCCGCAACAACCCCTCCTACAACCAAGACTTCCTCCCAAAAGGGAAGACCCCAAGTTCCATCAGCCCCTGGCCACCTGTCTGGACATTAGCAATGTGAGCCAGTTGCTGGTTCTCCACTTCCCGGTACATTCATACCTTTCCCCACCTCCCTGAGGTTAGGCCCGGCCCTGAGACCAGCTCTGGCTACTGAAACATAGAGTGTCAGTTCTGGGGCAA
This sequence comes from Ailuropoda melanoleuca, assembly GCF_002007445.2. NCBI lineage: Eukaryota > Metazoa > Chordata > Mammalia > Carnivora > Ursidae > Ailuropoda > Ailuropoda melanoleuca. Next base: position 84,438,541 of record NC_048233.1, on the reverse strand, counting down.
AACATTCCCTGCTAGCACTTGGGCTCCTGGCCCCCCACCCCCCACCCTGGTATGGCCGCTGCGGAAATGCTCAAGGACATGGAGATGCTTGATAGTTGAGTCATGACCCCGTCCCGGGACTCTGTAGCGAACGCACTGGATTAGGAAGGTAATCAGTTATAACGCACACTTCACATGACACAGGGGAAAAGATATGGGGAGGAATATTGGAATTAAGCTATATTTTACTTGCAAGGAGGAAAGTATTGTGTAATGAGTTACAAGGCCATAACTGGGGCTTCCAGCTTTTGCAAATAAGAATATTGTACAGGGTGTCCAGGTAACTTCAAAGAAACAACAAATAATTTTTTCATATCAATATGTCCCAAACATTCGGACCTACTTTTGCCCCCACACCCAAAAAAGTTGTTTCTCTGAAATTCAGATATAATCGGGCATTTTGTATTTTCTCTCTCAACCCTAGATTGGTATTTATAACTTATTTCTTCTATGATCCATTTTATATACATATGTATGTATGTGTGTGTATATATATATATATATATTTTTTTTTTTTTTTTTTTTTCAGGCTCTTGACCTAGTAAGGTGACCTTCATCCCTGAGAGGACTGAGTCCTTGGTAAGTCTGCCTGCGTTGAGTGTCTTTAGTTTTTTTGAGTGAACGTCATTACTGAGCCTGGCAGTCCTGGGGACTCCCCCTCCCTCTCCATTGTGTGGCCACAACAATTTCCTCCTTGATCACCAGGACCAATCGTCCTTTCAGAGCTATTGGTTCCAAGGCATGATGAGGGCAAAATGACAAGGTAGCGCTCTTCCCTTCCCATTCAAAAGAACCAGTGCTGTGTCCGTTAGCATTCACTCTTGGTACCAAGGACTCTGAACTAGCAAGGCCCAAAGCTGCAGGGATGAGAAGCAAATATTTTGAGACAGACTTCCAGATGGGTAAAGACAATGCTGGTAGCAGCGCAGGGTCCCATCTCCTACACGCCAAAAAAATAATATGGAATAAAGAGAAGAGAAAGATATAATTACACAAAACCAACCCTCAGTATAACCTGGAGATAAAATGCTCAAGCTTAAAACTACCTGTAAGTAAAAACAAGCAAAAAACAAGTGACAGCTCATGGTCTCCCACATCCCCGTCCCCGTCCCAGCCCCACCCCACACGGGCTCTGGGCAGACTGGCAGAGAGAAACTAGAAGAGGAGAAGAGGGGAGCTAGTCGGGGCCGACGCTTGATGGAAGACCTCCCAGAAAGACTGAGTCCACCTAAAGTCCGAAAATGTAAAGACATGTCTAGAGCAGGTCAGAGCTTTGACTACAAGACGGGGATTTCGAAGTACATGGTGATTTGACTGGGCAGTCTTGAAACACACAGATTCGGGGAGAGCAAAGGGCAAAAAGGAAGGGAGAAGCGCCTTTGGCATTTGGCTGTCAAAGGAGAAGCAAATGGAGAAATTTCACGGCTCTGCAAGATGAAAGAACAAAATCAAAGGACCCACAGCTCCTTCCCCACTCTCCAAACAAACCCATGAAAGCATCTGGACTCGGCAGATGAGGCAGAAGAGAGATCAGTAAACTTGGAAGAAAACGCCCAGCGCCACAAAAATGAGCAAGGAAAGCTTAACAGGGTCATATGGAGTCATTGCAAAATATCAAAAAATGAATTTCATTGCATATCAACCAAGGGAAATTTACACACATCCCTGAATTAACAGCCACAAAGCAGCAGGAAGCTGAACCCGCACTCCGAACAGAGCTACATATGCTCAGAACAAGCGTTTGAGGATAAGCCAAATCACCCAGAATGAGAAATTTGGAAAAGGATGGAAACTGATAGAACGCAGGAAAAGAATGAAGAAGATTGATTGAACTCAGGAGAGAAATGGAAGAAACAGACAAAATTATCCAGAATACAGATTACATTGTAAGATGCCCAAAGGAGAATAGGCTCAAATAAATATATAATAAGGGACAGTGAAGAAAGGAAAACAACCAAGAGAATGAAAATGCGATAAAGAAGAAGTCAGGACACGATAACGGTGGAAGATTGTCAAAGAGGGAGTCCCATTTGTATTATTGGAGTCGTAGAAGAAAAACGAAACGATGAACCAGACCTGATATTTAACACAACAAGAAAACTTTCCAAGAGCAAAAAATCTGCACATTGAAGGGCCCACTGGGAAACTTGGAAAATTATCCCAGAACAATCAATGTTGAGACACATCCTCATAAAACCATTAGATTTCAAAATATTTTTTAAAAAAAGAGAGAGAGAGAGAATTCTTAAGGGGCACCTGGGTGGCTCAGTTGGTTAAGCTTCCAACTCTTGATTTCAGCTCAGGTCATGCTCTCAGTGAGGTTGGGCATGGAGCCTGCTTAAGATTTTCTTTCTCCCTCTCACCCTGCCCCTCCCCCACTGGCTCCCTCACTGTCAATCTCTCAAAACAAACAAACAAACCAAAAAATGCTCAAGATCTTCAGGAAGAAAGACCAAATAACTTACAAAGGCAAAGGAATCAGAATGGCATCAGATTTTTAAAAGCCAACACACAAAGCAATACAGCAGTGGGCCGGCACTTTTTGTGAACCAAGGATTTTATATTCAAACAAGTTGTCCTTCAAGTATCAAGGCCATAGGAAACAGGTTTCTGTTTTTCAGCAAGTGCTTCAGGAATTGGGCGCCCAGGAGCCAGTCTGAAAGGGAATGCACTTCTTCCAACCGAGAGATGATGAATCTACGTATATATGACCTGAGGCTAAAACAAAGGTGGCATGAGGGTAAATATGTAAAAAAATGTTTTATATTGCAATAATTAATGTAATTAACGTAATTAAAAGCGTGGGAGAAGAAGGGAGAGGGAGGAAAATAGGCTAAAGCTCACTGGTGGGGCACGGGTGACTCTCAGCTCCAAGTTCACTCTTATTGGCTGCTCTGTGAAAATAAATCAGGCCCCTTTAAATATCGGCCCGTGCCGCTGGCTCACTATTAAGCTTTGTCAGCAGAGGGCGCAGAGGAGCCATTGCAGAAGGAAGTTTTCCTTCCTCCTCCTAAGGGACCTGCGAGACCATCCCCTGAAGCTTCTCCAGGACCCAAGGCTCCAAGCGTCAAGCAGATTCAGCACCATGGCTGTGCCAGCACCAGCCTCCTGTAGTGCGTGACAGTTTTGCAGCAAAGTATCTCCAGTGAGAGGGGCCGCTGGGGGGCTCAGTCAGTTAAGCGTCTGCCTTCAGCTCAGGTCATGATCCTGGGATCCTGGGATCAAGCCCTACATCGGGCTCGCTGCTCAATGGGAAGTCTGCTTCTTCCTCTGCCCCTCCCCTGACTTGTGCCCACTCTCTCTCTCTCTTAAAAAAATAAATCTTAAAAAAATAAAATAAAGTATCTCCAGTGAGACACCTCCGCATAAACAGGCTTCCCAGGCACCCTACAAAATGGCTTTCCAGCGAGTTCCACCAGCACAGAACCACAGTAACATCTCTGCCACCCTGTGAGCCACAGGCATGCTTTGTCCAACCAGATCTGGATCTCAGACTTATGGGTAGGAAGGGAGGTGCTCTTCTGGGCACAGCCTTGCTGTAAATGGAGCCTGGTGGGGGTGGGGAGTAATTGCTTCTTATATCTGCTATTTCTATATGCTTTGGAGTTCATTTTCCTATTACTGGTCAATGCCTTGGTACTTCAGTCCCCTGTTATAGTTAATAATTCTTTATATTAAACTTCCCCCATTCAAATTACTGTGTGATTTCTCTCCTGATTGGACCCTGACTGATAAAACAGGCAATAGGTGGGAGTTAAAAGTATGAGTAAAAATGGATAAGCCAGACAGAGTTTTGAAACTGAGGGTTTTTTTAAAGGTATAAATACAATGGTAAACACCAGAACAAAAATATAAGCCTTCCTATTTATCTTATAAATTTATCTTATAAATCAAAGATCAAAGAATAGGGGTGGCTGGGTGGCTCAGTCGGCTAGGTGTCCAACTCTTGATTTCAGCTCAGGTCATGATCTCAGGGTTGTGAGATCCCACATCCCCCCACATTCAGCATTGAGTCTGCTTGACTTCTCTCTCTCCCTCTGCCTCTGCCCCTTCCCCCACTGGCACTTTTACTCTAAATAAATAAATAAATAAAATCATCAAAAAACATATCAAAGAATGTACACCTTATAGAGAAAGAAATATCAGAACCAGAGAAGACCCCGAATAGCCAAAGTAATGTTGAAAAAGAAAACCAAAGCCGGAGGCATCATAATTCCGGACTTCAAGCTTTATTACAAAGCTATAATCATCAAGACAGTTTGGCACTGGCACAAAAACAGATACATAGATCAGTGGAACAGAATACTGAACCCGGAAATGGACCCAGAACTATATGGTCAACTGATCTTTGACAAAGTAGGAAAAAATATCCAATGGAAAAAAAGACCATCTTTTTAACAAGTGGTGTTGGGAAAATTGAATAGCAACATGCAGAAGAATGAAATTGGACAATTCTTTACACCAAACACTAAAATACATTCAAAAGGAATGAAAGACCTAAATGTGAGAAAGTAATCCATCAAATTCCTAGAGGAGAGCACAGGCAGCAACTTCTTTGACCTTGGCCGTAGCAACTTCTTACTAGACACATCTCCAGAGGCAAGGGAAACAAAAGCAAAAATGAACTATTGGGACTTCATTAAGATAAAAACTTCTGCACAGTGATGGAAACAATCAACAAAACTAAAAGGCAACCGACAGAATGGGAGAAGATATTTGCAAATGACACTACAGATAAAGGGCTAGTATCCAAAATCTATGAAGAATTTATCAAACTCAACACCCAAAAAAATAAATAATCCAGTTAAGAAATGGGCAGAAGACATGAACAGACATTTCTCCAAAGACATACAATTGGCTAACAGACACATGAAAAAAAATGCTCAACATCACTCATTACCAGGGAAATACAAATTAAAACCACAATGAGACACCACCTCACACCAGTCAGAATGGCTAAAATGAACAACTCAGGAAACAATAGATGTTGGCAAGAATGCAGAGAAAGGGGACCCCTTTTACACTGTTGGTGGGAATGCAAACTGGTGCAGGCACTCTGGAAAACAGTATGGAGGTTCCTCAAAAAGCTAAAAATAGAACTATCCAGGGCATGGGTGCCTCATTCAGTTAAATGTTGGACTCTTGATTTCTGCTCAGGTCGTGATCTCGGGATCATGAAATCGAGCCCTGAATCAGTCTCCATGGTCAGCAGGGAGTCTGCTTGAGATTCTCTCTCTCGCTCTCCCTTTGCCCCTCTCCCTGCTCTCTCTCTCCCAAATAAATAAATCCTAAAAAAAAAAAAATGAAACTATACTACGACCCAACAATTGCACTACTAGGTATTTATCCAAAGGATACAAAAATACTGATTCGGGGGCGCCTGGGTGGCACAGCGGTTAAGCGTCTGCCTTCAGCTCAGGGCGTGATCCCGGCGTTATGGGATCGAGCCCCACATCAGGCTCTTTTGCTATGAGCCTGCTTCTTCCTCTCCCACTCCCCCTGCTTGTGTTCCCTCTCTCGCTGGCTGTCTCTATCTCTGTCAAATAAATAAATAAAATCTTTAAAAAAAAATACTGATTCGAAGAGGCACCTGCACCCCAATGTTTATAGTGGCAATGTCCACAATAGCCAAGTATGGGAAGAGCTGAACTGTCCACTGGCTGGTAATTGGACAAAGAAGATGTGAGATATATATAGATAGATAGATAGATATAGATATAGATATGAATATTACTCAGCCATCAAAAAAGAATGAAATCTTGACATTTGGAAGTTGGGCTCTGACTGTGGGGAGACTGGCCACTTCACTCTGACTCCATCAGTGAAAGAAGTATGCAGTAACCTTCCAAGTACCTACGTTTGTGAGTAACTTATTGGGTGGCCAAGCCTGGTAAAATGGTCAGGATGAATCATGCATGTGATTCTTTTAAACGTTAAAATGAAGATTTTTGGGGGCGCCTGGGTGGCACAGCGGTTAAGCATCTGCCTTCGGCTCAGGGCGTGATCCCGGCGTTATGGGATCGCAGCGGTTAACAGGCTCCTCCGCTATGAGCCTGCTTCTTCCTCTCCCACTCCCCCTGCTTGTGTTCCCTCTCTCCCTGGCTGTCTCTCTCTCTGTTGAATAAATAAATAAAATCTTTAAAAAAAAATGAAGATTTTTGTATAGAAAAAAAATCCATGATGTGGATGGAACTAGAGGGTATGAAGAGGACCGAAAACAAGGAATGAAATCGAAGATGTAAACAACACAATAATCAATATAATAGATCTCAAGGGTGTCTACTGAACCCTATACACTACCAATGAACAATCTGAAAAGGAAATTAAGAAAAAATTCCATTTATAATAGCACCAGAAAGAATAATATACTTCAGAATCAATTTGATCAAGGAAATGCAGAAGTCATACACTGAAAACTACAAAACATTTCTGAAAGAAATTAAAGAAGATGGAAATAATGGGAAGGCATCCATGTTTACGGAGCAAAAGGCTGAATATTGTTAAGAGGGTAATACTCCCCCAAATTATCTACAAGTTCAGTGCAATCCTTGTATCACAGTCTGGATGGTCTTTTTTTTTTTTTTTTCAGAAACAGAAAAGCTGATCCTAAAATTCATATGCAATTTCTAAGGCAAAAATTAACTGACTATGGATCAAAGACCTAAATGTAAGAGCTAACGCTATAAAACAGAAGAAAAGATAGGGGTAAATCTTCATGACCTTGGACTTGGCAATGGATTCTTAGATAAGACACTAAAACCATAAGCAGCAACATAGGTAAGCTGAACTTCATTGAAAATTCTTTTTTTTTTTAAAGATTTATTTAGTTATTTGACAGAGAGAGACACAGCGAGAGAGGGAACACAAGCAGGGGGAGTGGGAGAGGAAGAAGCAGGCTTCCCGCTGAAGGGAGCCTGATGCGGGGCTCGATCCCAGGACCCTGGGATCACGCCCTGAGCCGAAGGCAGACGCTTAACGACTGAGCCACCCAGGCGCCCCTTCATCAAAAATTCTACAATTTGTGCATCAAAGGACACAATCAGGAAAGTGAAAAGACAACCCACAGAATGGGAGAAAACATTTGCAAATTATATATCTGATAAGGATATAGTATCCACATATATCAAGAACTATTACAATTCAACAACAAAGAGACAAACAACCCAATCAAAACATGTGCAAAGGGGGGCACCTGGGTGGCTCAGTGGGCTAAGCAGATGACTTCGGCTCAACACCAGCTGAAGTTGTTTACATGTCCCCTGTGATCCAGAGCCCGCACCGTGAACCACCTCCTCCATTTCCCTCTCAAATGCCACGCCAATATTCCCTTGCCCTAGATCAGCCCTGGTACCAGGCACCTGGGGACAATCCCTATGCCCCAAAGTCCACCAGAAGTATTCAAACTAGCCAATCCTAAGCTGTTTACCCTTCCCTGCCTTGACTTTTCCACAGAAGCCCCGAAAAAGGCAGTGACGTATGCCTTCCCTTCACTCCTCTCTGACTCCTGGTCAGCTCCGGTGCTGCCCCACATGGCCCTGTGCGGCGTGCTGTGCTCTTGTCTCCAGCAGAACTGTAAGTAACATTGAGCTTTTCTCTCCATGACATTGACCTCTCCATGTCATCACTCAGTTACCACTATCGATGAAAATTCGTAGATACCATTAGGATAAGGACATGCCATATCCTATAGGACAGCTGCCTGACGCTAGAAAGATATGTTCATTAGCAAAGCCATTTCCAGAATAAGCAGATCATGGAGAGGAATTTCTGCCACCTCCGTCGTAGAGGCAATACGATGTCATCAAACTGAAACTGAGTGTCTCGCTGATCTCTTGGAAGAGATTCTGCTCTACCGGGAATTCAGTGCAGGTCTCTCCTTTTGGACCGTGAGGCATTTATCTGTGGCAATGGTCAGATTAGCTTTGCTGGAGGGAAATTCCTATTGTTGAGCTCACTTTGCAGTCTCCATCCCTGGCCCATGACAACTTTTTTTCACGAGCCTATCGGGCTCTGACATGTCGCCTTCTACACCCTTATCCAGGAGATACAACATTATACTGACCCCATTCCGAGAAGCCTATGCACATACCTCTTTATTAGACCTCTTTGCCACTAAGTTTATTTTCTTCGTTTTTTTTTTAAGATTTATTTATTTATTTCAGAGAAAGAGAGTGCGCAGCGGCAGGGAGGGGCAGAGGACGAGGGTGAGAGAAATCCAGGCAGACTCCGAGCTGAATGCAGAGCCCAAGGCCGGGCTCCATCTCAAAACCCTGAGATCAGACCTGAGCTGACACCAAGATTCGGGTGCTGCCACCCAGGCACCCCACTAAGTTTCTTTCTTTTTCTTTTTTTCTTTTTTTTAATTTATTGAGGTATTACTGGCAAACACTATTATATTAGTTTCAGGTATACAAACAACATAGTGATCTGAGCCACCAAATTTCTTTTTTTTTTTTTTAAAGATTTTATTTATTTATTTGACAGAGATAGAGACAGCCAGCGAGAGAGGGAACACAAGCAGGGGGAGTGGGAGAGGAAGAAGCAGGCTCATAGCAGAGGAGCCTGACATGGGGCTCGATCCCATAACGCCGGGATCACGCCCTGAGCCGAAGGCAGACGCTTAACCGCTGTGCCACCCAGGCGCCCCTGAGCCACCAAATTTCTAATCACATTCTTTCCATGTCCCAGAACATCGGCCTGACCTTTCGTTTCCACCATGAATCACTGTAGAGCAGCGGTTCTCAACCAGGGATGGTCTCATTTTCTAAGAGTCACGTAGCAATAGATGGAGACATTTTTGGTTGTCACAACTGTAGGGGACTGGGGGAGGGGCGCTGCTATGGCATCGGGTGTATAGAGACCAGGGATGCTGCTAAAACATCCTATAACGCATTGGTCAGCCCCCACGACAAGAATTATCCAGCCCCAAATGTCCGTCGTGTCAAGGTGGAGAAATCTTTTTTTTTTTTTTTTAAAGATTTTATTTATTTATTCGACAGAGATAGAGACAGCCAGCGAGAGAGGGAGCACAAGCAGGGGGAGTGGGGGAGGAAGAAGCAGGCTCATAGCAGAGGAGCCCGAATGTGGGACTCGATCCCATAACGCCGGGATCACGCCCTGAGCTGAAGGCAGACGCTTAACCGCTGTGCCACCCAGGCGCCCCAAGGTGGAGAAATCTTGATGTGGAGCCAGACTGCTGGTCATCGTCTTTCTAGACCAAGTGGATAACTAGCCGTCCACCTCTCCTTCTGGCCCCCATGGGCTGTGACGACACATATTCTATGTCCGGTTGGTACCAGCTTTCGATGTAAGCCATCTGTAAGCTCGGCTTGGGCTTTTTATTCCTCAGTTGGTCGTAGAGAACTACCCATGAGGTCAAATACCTAGTAAGCAGGGAACGTGACAGCAAAGCAGAAGTGGGATCTTGGGGGGTATGAACAGTTAGCTTCAAGAATTACAGGGCAGCTTGAAATGAATGGCAGCAATATAACAAGGGAATGGTACAAGCAGACACTGGGAATGCTTTGTTACAAGGTGTCTGCACTTCCTGGAAGTGGTATAGTGTTATTTGAAAGCAGGCTTAGATGAAATATAAACATATACTGCAAACACTAGGGCAACAAATAAAAAAATTTTTAAGTATAATTGATACACTAAGAGAGGAGAGAAAATGGAGTCATATAAAATGCCAATTAAAGGCAGAGAAGGCAGGGGTTCCTGGCTGGCTCAGTCAGTAGAACGTGTGACTCTTTCAAAGATTTTATTTTATTTTATTTTATTTATTATTTATTTGACAGAGATAGAGATAGCCAGTGAGAGAGGGAACACAAGCAGGGGGAGTGGGAGAGGAAGAAGCAGGCTCATAGCGGAGGAGCCTGATGTGGGGCTCGATCCCACAATGCCTGGATCACGCCCTGAGCCGAAGGCAGATGCTTAACCGCTGTGCCACCCAGGTGCCCCAGAACGTGTGACTCTTGATCTCAAGGTTGTAAGTTCAAGTTCAAGCCCCACGATGGGTATGGAGATTACCTTAAAAAAAGAATAATAAAGTCTTTTTTTAAAAAAAAAAAGATTTATTTATTTATTTGAGAGAGAGGGGGGAGCTTTGAGGGGCAGCGGAAAAGATAAAGAGAAACCCAAGCAGACTGTGCTCAGCATGGAGCCCGACACAGAGCTGGATCCCATGATCCTGAGACCATGTCCTGAGCTGAAACCAAGAGTAGGATGCCCAACCGACTAGGCCACTCAGGCACCCCAAAGAATAAAATCGTAAATAAATAAATAAATAAATAAATAAATAAATAAATAAATACAGAGAAAGGGGAAGATTTTTTTAAAAAGTGCCACAAATAAAACACTGAAAACATCATTCATAGTAATCCAACCATATTGATAATCATTTTTATTGTGAGTACGCCAATTAAAAGACAGAGACTGTCAGCATGGATTAAAAAAAAAAAAGACCCAACTATATGTTGTCTACAAGAGAACCACTTTAAATATAAAGACACAGAGAGAGTAATAGTAAAGGGGTGAAGACAGATATACCACGCTGACATTGATCCAAAGAAAGCTGGACTAGCTGTGTTAATTTCAGACAAAGCAGGCTTCAGACAAGGAAAATTATCAGGGATAAAGAGGGGCATTATAGAAAGATAAAGGGGTCAATTTTCCAAGAAGACCTAACAATCCCTAATGTGTATGTGATGTGCCTAACAACAGAGCATTGAAACGTATGAGGCGGGGGCGCCTGGGTGCCTTGGTCCGTTAAGTGTCTGATTCTCAATTTTGACTCAGGTCATGATCTCAGGGTCATGAGATTGAGCCCTGCATCGGGCTCTGTGCTGGGTGTGGAGCCTGCTTAAGATTCTCTCTCTCCCTCTCTCTCTACCCTTCCCCACTCCCTCTCTTTAAAAAAAACAACAACAACAAACATATGAGGCAAAAACCTGATAGAACTGAAAGGAGAAATAGACAAATGCACTGCCTGTGGGAGACTTTGACACCCTTTTATCAGTAACTGCCAGATCAAGCAGGCAGAAAATCGGTAATGCTGTAGTTGAACTGAACAGTACTGTGAATCAACTGGATTTAATTATAGAATACTTCTATAGATTATAGAATATTGCCTCCAACAGCAGCAGACTACATGTTCTTCTCAAGTGCAGTGGAACATTCACCAAGAAAGACCACATTTGGGACCATAAAACACACCTTAACAAATTTAGAAGAATAGAAATCTGTTCTTTGACCACAGTGGAATTAAACTAGAAATCAATGACAGAAAGATTGCAGGAAAATTCCCAAATAGTTGGAGATTAACCAACACCCTTCTAAATAACACATGGATCAAGGAAGTCTCAAGAGAAAACTTAAAATATCTTGAACTAAATGAAAATAAAATATAACTTGTCAAAAATCTGTGGGATTCAGTGAAAGTTACACTTAGAGTGAGGTTTATGGTATTGAATGCATATATTAGAAAAGAAGAAAGCTCTAAGAATCAATCGTCTAAGCTCCGGCTTTAGGAAACTAGAGAAGGAAGAGTAATATAAGCGTAAAGCAAGCGAAGGGGAAAAAATAACAACAATTAGAGCAGAAATTAATGAAATGAAAGCAGGAAATCAACAGAGAACATCAGTGAAACCAAAAGCTGATTTTATGGAAAGATCAATAAGCCTCTAGCCAGATTAAGAAGAAAAGAGAGAAGACACAAATTACTAATGCCAGAAATGAAAGAGGGGTCATCACTACAGATCCCATGGCCATTAAAGGGATAATAAAGGAATATTACAAACAACACTTTGTCTGCAGTCTGATAACTTAAAGGACCAATTCCTTGGATGATGTAAAGTAAGAAAACTTACACAAATTAAAATAGATTATCTGGGGCGCCTGGGTAGCTCAGTCGTTAAGCGTCTGCCTTTGGCTCAGGGCGTGATCCCAGTGTTCTGGGATTGAGCCCCGCATCAGGCTCCTCCGCTGGGAGCCTGCTTCTTCCTCTCCCACTCCCCCTGCTTGTTCCCTCTCTCGCTGGCTGTTTCTCTGTCAAATAAATAAATAAAATCTTTAAAAAAAAAAAAAAGAAAAATAGATTATCTGAATAGGCCTATATACATTAAAGAATTTGAATCAATAATTAATAAGTATATAAAGTATCATAGATACCATTATATATTATTAATATATAACATAATTATAACAATAAACATCTGAGGTGATGATGTGTTAATTAACTGGACGGGAGGAACCCTCTCACAGAGTATGCACACATCAAATCATCATGATATACAATTTAAATATCTTATAATTTAGCAATAATCCTGCGATAAATCTGAAAAAGATAAAAATCTATTTAAAAATGAACAACAGGGGCGCCTGGGTGGCACAGCGGTTAAACGTCTGCCTTCAGCTCAGGGCGTGATCCCGGCGTTATGGGTTCGAGCCCCACATCAGGCTCCTCCGCTATGAGCCTGCTTCTTCCTCTCCCACTCCCCCTGCTTGTGTTCCCTCTCTCGCTGGCTGTCTCTATCTCTGTCAAATAAATAAATAAAAAAAAATCTTAAAAAAAAATAAAAATGAACAACAACAAAAAATAATTAATAACCCTTCCAAAAAGGAAATCATCGGGCCTGGTTGTTTCCCCAGGTGACTTCTAGTGGTGAAAACCCATTTAAGAAAGAACAACAAAAATTCTGTATAATCTCTTCCAGAAAATAGAAGCAGAGGTAATAATACTTTCAAAACTCATTCTATGAGGTCAGCATCACCCTAGCGCCAAAACCAGATACAAGAAAAGAAAGCTATGGATCAATCTCACTCATGAACACAGGTGTAAAAATCCTCAACAAAATATCAGGAAATTGAATTCAATGTACATCAATTTAGGCTAATATTTTAAAGGAATAAACAATGTTTCTAATGTTTCAGTGACTTTTATTTATTTATTTTTTTAAGATTTTATTTATTTGAGAGAGAGAGAGCACAAGTAGGGGGTGGGTTGGGCAGAGGGAGAGGGGGAAGCAGACCTCATGCTGAGCAGGGAGCACAAGTTGGGGCTCAATCCCAGGACCCTGAGCTCATGACCAGAGCCAAAGGCAGATGCTTAACCGACTGAGCCACCCAGGCACCCCATTTCAGTGACTTTTAAAAACAGTAATTGAATTATATATATATATCTCTAGTGGAATATATGTTAAGGACAAAGGAAACTACAAAATAAATGCTTAAACTGTGTATTAATGTTATTGTTAGTTGTGGTGCTGTTATTTTTCTTCCAAGACTGTTGCGTATATAGTGGGAAACCAAGTGGATGAGAACTGGCATTTTTCAGTGCAAGAGAAAAACAGGATACAAATGTACAAGCAGTGAGGTTAGTAAAGCCCTGTCGTCCTAGAAGTAACAGTAGGATCTTGTGATGTATTTTCCCTTTAAGAGAGAAATCTACATATCTCCTAGCTTTGTCCACTGAAAACATCTAGAAACAATCTAGTGGCAATGAGCACATCAAATTTCACATTGGTTTAGTAAATACAGTTTCCTAGTAAGAAAACCAGGGATCCTTGTAGAAATGGATGATTCAAGTCTAGGGGCAGAAGAAACAGATACACATGTACGAACAATGAGGTACAAACGAGCCAGGAACATCTTGTGATTCTGGAAAACAAGCAAAAAAAAAACTGTAAAAAACTCAAAAAGTTCACATAAAAAGACTCATGAGCTAACTTGAAGAGGCTTGCACTGGCAAGATGCGACAATGTGGGGATGGATAAGAATAATAACCACGGCATGCCCGGGTGGCTCAGGCGGTTAAGCGCAGGACCCTTGGTTTTGGCTCAGGTCCTGATCTCAGGGTTGTGAGATCCAGCCCTGCGTCAGGCTCCTTGCTCAGCCTAGTCTGCTTAAGACTCTCTCCCTCTCCTTCTACCCCTCTGCTTCTCTCTAGAACAAATAAATCTTTTTTTAAAAAGAATAATAACTACAATTAGCTAAATTATATCAAAATGTTAAAAAATCTACTCTTTAATAATGATAATTTTTTAAAAAAAGGTCATAGTTGGAGCATGCCAGGGAAACCATTTATTATTTTTAAAAACAGAAATAAAAGGAAAGTATCTAGCAATTATTTCGCTCTTCTTATACTCACTGTACCAAGGGGCAACCAGATAGTTGATGAGGGGGAGTTGTCTTTATAGAAGTATGATAGACAGTGAAAGAAAAATGGTGGACTTAGGGGGCACCTGGGTGGCTCAGATGGTTAAGCGCCTGCCTTTGGCTCAGGTCATGATCTCCAGGTCTTGGGATTGAGCCCAATGTCTCCGGGCTCCCAGCTCAGCGGGGAGTCTGCTTCTCCCTCTCCCCTTTTGTTCGCTTTCTCTCTCTCTCAAATGAATAAATTAAAAATCTTTAAAAAATAAAACAAGAATGGTGGACTTAGAATATCAGTCTTGTAGCCCCTAATGAATGAAAGGATCTAGGCAGTGATCATCCATGACTGCTAACCTCTCAGAGAAGAGACATGAGGTATCCCCTGACAGAAAAAGATGCCAGCCCCTTGAAATAGTCTTGCCTCCTCCCCCCAGAGAATCTGATGAAATTTCTAGAACTTGCTACTAATTTGCAGGAAATATAGGACAGATGACCATGACCCTAGGAACACAATCAGTAGAATCCAGACTGTGGGAAAGTTGCAGAGCCAAAAATATAAAAATAAAATCCAACATCTACTCCTGAGTTAAAAAACAGTTAATAGCATTGGGGTGCCTGGGTGGCTCAGTTGTTAAGCGTCTGCCTTTGGCTCAGGTCAAGAACCCATAGTCCTGGGATCCAGCCCCGCATTGGGCTCCCTGCTCGGCGGGAAGCCTGCTTCTCCCTCTCCCACTCCCCCTGCTGGTGTTCCCTCTCTCGCTTTGTCTCTCTCTGTCCAATAAATAAATAAAATCTTTAAAAAAACCACAAAAAAACAAAAAAACAGTTAGTTGTATAGCTTTAACCAGAATGTATAACAAACCAAAAAACAGCTTCATGATTATTGGTGAAATAGCAAAGCGTTCCCGTGAAAATTTCAGTAAACAGAAAAGGATGTCCACTGATACTAGTAAATGTGAGATTGTTCTGAAACTGCTCAAAAATGCTGCAAATTACACAATGCAGTGAGGAGGCAAAGTTATCATTGTTTGGAAGTGGAAGGACTAATTCTGGAAGACGCAAGAAAATAAAATGAAAACTCTTAGAAATAACAGAAGAATTCAGTATCTATCTGGTTTAAGAACTAATGTGTGAGAATCAACAGTTTCCTGAAAACTGCCTGCCGACCAAATCCAGCTCACTTCTTGTTTTTGCAAAAAAGTTTTTCTGGAAGACAGCCATGCTTATTTATTTGCATATTGTTTATAGCTGTTTTTATGCTACAATGACAAAGTTGAGTGTGACAGAGATCATATGTGAGATTTGCCAACCTCTGCTTTAAATAATGGTTAAAAATAAAATGGAAAATGGGGCACCTGGGTGGCCCAGTTTGTTAAGCAACTGACTCTTGATTTTAGCTCAGGTATTGACCTAAGGGTTATGAGATCAAGCCGAGCTCTGCGCTCATCGAGGAGTCTGCTTGTTCCTCTCCCTCTGCTGCTCCCCCCGCTCTCTCTCTCTCATAAATAATTAAAATCTTAAAAAAGTCTCTCCCTCTCCCTCTGCCCCTCCCCACCCCTCTGTCTCTAAAAAATAATAATAAAATGGAAAAAAAATCTAATTTATACCAGAAACAAAAACTATCTAGGAATAAATTTAAAATATGTAGTAACTATAATATATAAAGAACTTCATAATGGCACAGACAGACGTAAAAGGAGACATGAATAAATAGTATTATGTATCTTATTCTTGATAGAAAACTAAAGCAGGACTCTCTAATCTGTTAATATCCTCCAGCCAAAGATACCAGGAACACATCTGTAGTTGAACAAATGGGTTTATTACTCTTGCACTGTTGGGTATCTCAGTAAAAGGGTGTTTAGGAAGGATTTATAGGATTTGGGCTTGTGCTAGGTGATTTGGGGGAGGGTTTAAGAAAGCCATAGTTTTTCTCTGGATTGGATACTGCCAGGAAGTGGGAGTATTTCTAGGATGGGATATGTTAACAAATCTTACCTAGACAAAAGCTAAAGCTGTAATTGGTAAATGTCACTTATATTACCCAAGATGGAGGGATGTTTCATCATTTTCGTGGTTTGGACAATGTTCCTGTCTTTGTCGATGTTCACATGATTATAGAGTGATCTTGTTTTTGTCTTCATCCTGCACGTCACAGAGTGACTTCGTCCGACGTTGATGTTCTGTGAAATTGTTCGTGTTTAACAGAACATCACGCACAGCACCTGGATGTCTGGAGGTGTGTTTCACTTTCTCAAACCTAAATTAAATGCAATTGTCACGTTAATTGCCAGTTTTATATGTGCTTGTTTTATAAAAGAACTTGACAAAATATATCTAACAAAATATATCTAATAAACGTTAGAATTAAGAACCCACAAAACAAATAGTATTGCGAAAACAAAAAAGACATAAGAAGAAAAGGTTGATAAATCTACCACAAAAAATTAAAGTCATAGTTTGGAAAACAAACCACAAACTCCGATAAAATATCTCCAATGCATTTGAAGAAGGGTTGATGTCCCCGTTAAACACACAAACAATTCTCCCTACCAATAACATTTTAAAAAGTATTTTTAGGAATGGTTTTAATTTTTTACAATATGAACGTACCACTGAAAAACATTTTCAAGAAGAAAAGACGGGGACTTGAACACAGAGAGGCGGGGCTCGCAGAGCCTCGGAGGAGCCTCAGGGAAGAACTACACCTCCCAAGAGGCTCTGCGCTGATCGTTCCCGGCCTCCCGACAGGCTCCGCGCGTTTTACGCGCCAGCTTTGGCCTTGGCCCGCGAGCGGCGGAATCGCGGCGGAGGATGGAAAGTAGCGACGAGAAGGCGGTAGAGAAGTGCCGCGTCCACTTGCGCCCCGGCACGCTGCGCGACGCCGCCCTCGCCACGCTGCACCTTCTGCCCTGCGAGGTTCTGGTTAATGGGCCCGCCCCGGTGGAGCGCTTCTTCACCCCAGCCATGCGCCAGGGTCCCGATGGTGAGAGCTCACTGCCGGACTACGGCTCCCGGCAGCCCCCGCGCCCCCGCCGCACTCTCCTCGGTGAGGAGCGGCTCGAGGGCTCCTGGGGATCGTGGTCCACTAGAGGGGGCGGGAGGGTTCCAAGGGGCTTGCCCCGCAAGGCCTGAATGGGGCCCTCACCGAGGCTCTGCACCTGCCTCCTACAGGACTCGAAGTGTCGTTTCGGGGCCGTAGACTACGGGGCGAGGAGGTGGTGGTGCCGCCGGGCCTCGTGGGATACGTGATGGTGATGGAAGAAAAGGGAGAGGTGCTGGTGGGGAAGGACTTCTCGGAGGATTCATGGAATGACGAGCGAGAGGAGCAGGAGCTGGCGGAACCCCCTGAGGCGCTGGAGCGAGACTTTGTGAGCACGGGGGACAGAGCTGGAGGGAGGTGCGGGCGGCATTGGTGGCCCCGATGTTGAGCCAGGCCCGTTCCCCAGGACCAATTTATCGGAGCCACCGCCAGTTTCAGCCGCTTCATGCTGTGGGGCCTGGAGACAATCCCCGGTCCGGACGCCAAAGTGCGCGGGGCCCTAACCTGGCCCAGCCTGGCTGCAGCGGTGAGTAGGGGGATGGCCCTCATTCTTCCAGCCCCATCCATTACTTCATGGGTTATCCAGAATCTTGCCCGAGTGGATTTGGGGCTTCAGGGCTGGGGAGTACAATGGGCCAGATGGAGCCTGGGTCTGAATGGAGGATCAGAATGGTCGGGGGCAGTGTGGCTTCCCCACCTCTGAACTGTATAGAAGGGGCTATCATTTTGAGTAGCCAGGTCCCTCCTAGAACATGTGCGCCACCCAGTCACTCTGTGTCCAAAATCCAATGGTAGAGGTGACTCCTGTTGCAGATTCACGCACAGGTGCCTGAAGACTGAGAACCGGAACTTGACATTGAAAGCCACCCACTCCCTTCACCCCAATAAACCAGCTCTTCATTTTGGAACCACGGATTCCATGACCCCCAATAAACATGCTCTTCACAGCACCTGTGAGTTTGTGGGGCACCTTGGGAGGAGTCCCTAAGCTAGCACTGCCCCTTCTCCCAGAAGAAACTTTCATGGCTCTGGGCCTATAGAAACAATTTATTGCCGGGGTGGGGGGGCAGTGAGGGCAAGAGAGGCCAGAATTCTGCAGCCAGTACCCAACCCCCACAACTCCTACTTTACAATAGAAATTTTTACAGCCACTGGCCCTCTGTACAGAGTGCACCCACCCCCCCCATCTCGCTGTACACAGCTGCCTGGCTCCGTCCAGTCCCTGGTTCATAGCAGGCCCAGACCTGCAGCCAGCTGACCCTGGAGTTGACCCGAGCCCTGAGCTCACCTCGGTGCTGGGCACCAGCCAGCCCCTATCAGGCCTGTCCTCTCCTTATGGAGCTGTCCTCAGCCCCACCTCCCTTGGTGTGCCTCTCGTGGGGCCCGCTAGGGGTGGGATGTGCTGCCAGCTCCAGTTCTACTTTGTTGCCGCTGCTGTGCACGGCATCGGGTCACCACTTTCCCCTCTTGCTCCAGTCCTTGGGAGTGAAGTGCAGACACTTGGAGTCGATCCGAAGGAGCCGCTTGAGCATAGCTCTCTCGTGTCCGTCCACGATGTCCTCTGACAGCGTGAGGATGTACTGGCCCTGGGTGGGAGATGGGCCCAGGGGGTCAGCCCACGCGGGGCCCGCACTCGGCAGCCCGACACACGCCTGTCTTCCCCGCCTGCCTCCCTACCTTGTAGTAGTTGATGAGGTTGAGGTACTGCAGGGTGGAAATGACATCCTCCTTCTTGATGCTGGTGATTTCACTGATCTCGCTGTGGGAGGGCAAAGATCAGGTCCTCTGGAGGCCTTCACCTCTGCCCCAAGCCCCCAGGAACCCCAGGCGTGAGGACGAGCCATGCCATGCACCCCCAGGGTGGGAGGTAGGGCTGGGCTCACTTGATCGTGATCTGTGGCCTCTCCCCGCTCTCTGACTTCAGCCCCATCAGGATCTCCAGGATGGTCTGGGACCAGTAGCTCCGGTAGGATAGGAGGCCAAGGTCTGAGAGGGGCTTCTCAGGGGTCCCCGTTTTCCCTTCCACTTTGGAGAGTTCATAGCCTACAGCAAGGGAGCAGGAAGGGTAAGGGATCACACCTTTGTGCAACCAACGTTTCAGAACAGGAGTTACAGAAGTGAACTGTCTGCTTCCCATCTCGGCCCTGCCACGTGGGAGTTCTGTGACCTGGCACGTGGGGCTTGTCTGCTGCGTCTGTCTCCCTGTAGAGAACTAATGAGCATTCGCTCTTCATCTCTGTGCTGTGGAGGGTACTGACGGGAGCAGCAAGACTCCACCTGGAAGAGTACTCGGAGCCAGGGGAGTGCACAGAAAATGACACAAAAGGCAAGTGCCTCTGATTTTCATCATACCAGACCCTGCCTGGGTCTGTGAGAAGGGACGGCAAACCCCACGTGGGGTCTAGGCCTGAGGACGTTTGGATTTGCAGTCAGATCAGTCCCCCTAGCTGTGACCCGAGGCGCAATGGCCCGACTAGGTGTTGACAGAAGGCAAGGAGAGGCACCAGTGCACTTCCCAGGTCAGAGGGCAGCCATTCCTCAGCAGGTAACTGACCTCTCCAGGGGTTCTCTGACTGCTCTGCCCTCCTCTACCCTGCGGACTACTGGCCACTGGCAGACAGTTCCCAGTGAGTCCCTCAGGCCCTGCAAAACCTTATATGGCTTCGTGTCTCTTGGCAGAGTCTTTATTCCCTCCTTCAGGGTCCTAGGGTGTCTCCATTACTTCTAGAAGCCCTTCTTCACCCTCAGTCATAATTACATTAGGTCACAGCCCTTTCTGCCCGCCCTTCCCAATCTTTATCAGCCAGTCTGGCCCAGCCTCCTGCAACTTCCGCGGAGCGGCCTGGTGGGGAGAGGGACAGAGGCGGCTGCTTTAGAGGAACGCAGCACGGAAGAGGAAGGGGGCACACCTGGGTTCCTCCTCAACTTTGCTGGGCCCTCCAGTGCATGTCCTGACAGATCAACTGGAGGCCACACTCGCCTTAGCAGGGAGCTCCCAGCCCCTCCCCAGTGAACATCGACCTGCCCTCAAGAACTGCCTGCAGTGGGCACTTCTGGTGCACCTGTCCGCTCCGGCTGGGCAGAACTGAGCACATCACGTTGGTGACCTTGTCTGATTCCTGTCTCCACTGACGTTTGACCTTAAAGGCTTAGATTCATTTTCTTTTAAGTGCCCACTCTACCAAACTGTGGGTTTCTTGAGGATGGGACCCCATCTTGGCCTCATTCCATTAATAAAATTCATCAAATGGACCATGACCTTGATCAAGTCAAGCCTCTGTGTCTTCACCAAACAGCTCAGGCTCCCTCCTGTCTCCCAGGTCAGAGCTTAGTTATCCCAAGGATTCCATGAGTGGTGAACTGAATGGAGTGGGGAAAGCTGCTGGGAAGCAGAAGGGGGCCTTGCAGTTGGGGGACACCGAAGAGTTCATGTATGAAGGGGCAGAGTCCCTCGTGGGCTTCACGAGACGGACCTGCCTGAATCCAAGGAGCAGAGGCCAAAGCCATACGTGTCAGTGCTTCCTTGTTTTTGCTGAGTCAACAGCATTGTGAACATCCACTGTCTGCAAGGCTCAGGCCACAGCTAGGGAAATGGCGCACAGCTCCTCACTCAGGAATTTGTTGGATGGGCCAGAACCAGACCGATGAGCAACAGGGGCTCACCTGGCTTCTGCCCAGGGCCCCGGGTGGGAGCATAGGAATCAGAGTTGGGAAAAGTTGGGTGGTGCTTAGAACCTTAGCCAAGGAAGAGTAAGGGGCTGAAAACCTCGCCCAGATGAGCAGGGCAGTCACCCTGAGCAGGGCAAAAACCTTGGGAGAGTCCCAGCTTTCTTTCTGGCCATCTCCTGCGGTGGCAGGGCTGACAGTCACAGCAACCTAGCACGTGTATAGGGGAGGCAGGATGGCAGCGCTGGCCCCCCCAGCTGGGCCTGCAGGTACCCGCCCCTGGACGAGAGGGCAGATACTCACTGAACTCGATCAGCAGCTTGCCGTAGCCGCGGCGCTGGTAGGGAGGCAGGGTCAGGATGCAGGCCACGTTGTAGTCTTCTGTCGATTCCTTCTCCTGGAAAACGGGGGTGGGTGAGTTGGTGGGGGGACACAGCTCGGGGCAGAGCTGAGAGAGGATCCGGGTGAGTGCTCACCTTGGAGAAGTAGCCCACGATGTGGAAGCCCTTGCAGTCATACTCTGTCATGACATAGAAGAGGAAGGGGTCTGTGTCATAGTACAATGTCTTGTGGTCGAGAAAACACTTGGCCAAGAGACACAGGTTCTGGGAATAACTCTGCAAAGGAAAACGCCTGTCACCACTCTGGGTCCCCTGTCTTAAATGTGGCTGTTTTGTTTCTTTACCCGATGCTGATCGGTGAAGGGCCTTCCTCCCTGGGGCCTGACCCATTCCATCAGCCGGGCTGTCCCTGCCGCTCAGGCAGGATGACTTCTCAGTGTCAAGGCACCCGTGTACCAGCTCCGGGGTAGTGTCTGACCAGCTAGATCCCTTGCTGGGGGCTGGGGCAGGTTTACCCCTGTTCCCCATACCTCCACTTAAATCCTTCGCGGGGGGGGGGGCTTCTACTGCCGTCTGTGTAGCAACAACAGTCAACAGATGGTGGCATGTCTCGAGGAAGGCAGACTCTGCCAAGGTTTTGGAAAGCAGCTCTCCCCTGGTGACAGTCTAGGAATCTGCCTGTCAAAACCCACAACGGGGGTGCCTGGGTAGCACAGCGGTTAAGCATCTGCCTTCGGCTCAGGGCGTGATCCCGGCGTTATGGGATCGAGCCCCACATCAGGCTCCTCCGCTATGAGCCTGCTTCTTCCTCTCCCACTCCCCCTGCTTGTGTTCCCTCTCTCGCTGGCTGTCTCTATCTCTGTCGAATAAAGAAATTTTAAAAAAATCTTTAAAAAAAAAAAAAAAAACCCACAACGCTCTCCCGCCTGCAGTCACACCTATAGGAGACTGATCTAGCCTATGATGCAGAGAAGATATTCTGAAATTGAAAGTAACAGCCTTAGGGGTCGCCCCAGCAAAATGATTAATCTTGCTGCTTTGCTTTACCTCTACATGTATGTTCTCCTGCATGTCAGACATGGCTTTTTAACCAGCTGCTGGGCACTGCCATCTGGACGCCAAAGTCCACACGTAAGAACAGTGTGAAAGCAGCATCTTTGCCTCCAGCTTCCTCAGCACCCAAGCCAGAGATCTCCCCTGCGGTTCAAGATGCCTGCTTCTCCCTCATTGCCTTCTGTGCCCCCAGAATGGTCTCACAGTCTTAACAGTGCATCCAGATGACTCCCTTCTTCCTTCCCACAGCCACAGACTAAGGCAGGTTTGAAGCCCCAAACCTGCAGTGACCTCTACTCTTCCCCTGACCACCTTCTCACCATCTGAGCTCTCTTGGAAGAGCCTGCCTCACCCTCTCTGCCTTTCAGCCACAATGATCTCTACCTTTCACACCATCTGTACATCCACGCCTGCCCTTCAGAACCCCACTGCTTGGGATCCCCTTACCCACCTATCCTTTATGTCAAGGATCAAAGAGCGCCTCCTCTGGGAAGCTTTGCTGGCCCTTTCCAGGTCCTCATAACCCACCCTTTGTTTCATGACACTTATCCCTGGGATGTTGGCAAATCTGTTTTGTCCACGGACTGTGAACTCAGAGACTTTGTCTAATTACTGGGCATCTTTATTCCTCAACACCTGCCTTACGGCAGGAAATCAACAAAAGCGGGATGAGCTGATCTGCTGACCAGACTGCTCAGGGTTTTCCTGAGCGGGAGAGAGCTGCTCATTTAACTTCCCCCAGACCACCAGTGCCAGTGACCCCCGCTGCCCCTCAGTTACAGACCTTATTCTTACGTCCGTCAATCTCAAAGAAAGAGATGGTGCCTTTGCGGTAAATCTCATTGCCCGGAGGATGTCGCAGGTCACACTTGGTCTGAGGAAGAAAGGAGGATCAGAGGCTGGGGCAGGGTAGGGGGTAGTAGGAAAGCAGCCCCTGGGGCCCCTCGTACCAAGTGACGCTGCAGACACTTGAGGCTCCGGCCATATTTGAGGCAGAACTCGCAGAGGTAGAGGACAGGCAACGTGGTGAGCTCCTGTGGGTACGGGGAGAAGTACCACGGCTTCAGGCGGTGCCGGCCCAGCTCGATGCACTCGATGTTCTTCATCCGGGTGACAATGTCGTCGTGGCTCCGGTCAGACACCAAGCTGCCAGTCATGCGTGGCGCTGACGGTATTCCATCTGAGCTGTCCTGGGAGTCCTGCCCAGGGCCAGTAGAACACATCAGGTTACAGAAGACAGCCCAAGCCGGACACCTGACAGCTCGCGTAACCTTTCCACAGCTTTCCTTTTTCAAACCTAACAACCACCCTATGGGGGTGGGGAGGGGAGGCTGGTACTATATTATATTCCCCACTTTCCAAATAAAAGGAAACTAGGAAAGTTCTTAATTGCAGTTTGAAAAAGACCACCCAGTGACTGACCTGAACCAACTCTCCCTGGATCCTAAGCCTACCAACAACCATCATTGCCTACCCACCTCCTGTTTATCTACTTATTTTCTTAAGTCTATTTGTTTTTTAATAATCACTACCCCCAAGGTGGGGCTCGGACTCACAACCCTGAGATTGAGAGTGGCACGCTCTTCCGACTGAGCCAGCCAGGTGCCCCTTCTTGTTTATTTTTAAACCAATCACTAAGCTCTCCATCCTGCCGTTGTTCCCTCCTTTTCACCCAGCTTCCCTCTTCCCCAGACCTACCTCGTCAGTGCCCAAGCAATTTGATTTTCGCTTCCGTCCTGGCTGAGCTGCCACTGCCCTACGGGCTGATCCATTCTGCAGGTAAAATGGTGAGAACAGAATGGAGTGTGGTGAGAGGAGCCTGAAAGGCGCTGCCAGAGGGGAGACGAAACGAAGAAAAGGGTTTGGGGGACTCACCTGGGGAAAAACTGAGGCTGGGGCTGTCTCGCTGGGCACTGGAGTTGCTGGTGAAACCACCTCCACCTTGCGTTTCTGCAGAGAGAAACCAAGAAAGGTGGGTCAGAAGGTAGAGAAGGTGGGACCTCCGAGGAAAGCAAGGTCCCTGGAATTGCTGAGGGTACCGTTGAGCGGTGGTTGGGCTGCAGGCAGGAGCTGGAGGAGAGCGGCTGGTCAGGCTCGCCACCGGGAATGGCCTCCCGCTCCTTGGGCAGGTTGAAGCGGAGTGTGATCTGGACCGGGATTGGCAAGGTCTTCCCGCTGGCCTGGGCGGAGGCCGGCTGTAGAGATAGGTCCAGGGTCTTCCTCTGGGGTGGGGATGGTGGTGGGATGGGAAAGGGGAATAGGGGCCCCTCAACGTGGAGTAATCAAGCCCCACCCTCTGCCCTCTCAAGGACATAGGAACAGCTACTGGACTCTGGAAGCTACAATTTGGCCCCCATCCTTTGCAAGCTGAAGCCAGAGTGGAAGGGTGCAGACTTCTACCCATCCAAAAGCCCCTGAGGCTAAGAGATGAGAAAAGTAGGAGGCAGGAGAGAAAAGGTGAAGCAGGGGACCTACTCACCACCTCTCTCTCTGGAGAGCCGGGGCGAGACCCAGGAAGTCCGTTCTTGGTGGGGGTCTTGGCCTCTTTCTTGGGGAACTGAATCTTCTTTAGGTCCAGCCGCTCGTGGGTCACCCATTCATCCAGGCGTTTGTTGACTGCAGCAGTGGGGATGGCTCAGGAAGGAATGCCAGAGGCTATCTCCCAACCCCACCCTGCAGCCCTACCTCACCCGAGCCCAAAACTCACAGTCAATGTAATGGACGTAGAAAAGCTTGCGGCCACTGATGTCCTTCACGCTCAGGATCTCGGCCAGGGCTGTGGGAACAACACAGGCGGGAGCCTTAGTTGAGCCAGACGATGAGAATCCACCCTCCCAAGACCTGATCTCCACCCAACCCCAGGCCGGATTCCTAAACCCCAGCACTTGGAAGCTTTCGCCCGAACCCCCTTTAGTCACCAAGTGCCGCCCCCTCTCCAAGCCCCGCCCTGTCTATCCGAACGGCAGAAAGCCACGCCCCTCCTGGGTATCTGCGCCCCGCCCGCCCCAGGATTATAGAGGCCCCACCCCCTCCCGAGGGTTCGGTTGACTCCCTCCCGCCCCTCGCCCTCAGGTTCCTTAGCCCCGCCCCCCGACGTCACTCACGCCACTCATCTTCGTTGTCCTGGTTCCGCCGAAGCACGGGCAGGCGGCAGCCCTCGATTATCTCCCCCTGGGGAGACAGCGCGGCGCCAGGGTCGGCTACTGGGGGGCCTCGGGTTCTACCCACCTCCCCTGGCTCCCTCCGCCCCGCCCCGGGCACCGGACTCACCACCTCCGCCATCTTCCCTCCCTCCACTGCCACTTCCGGCCCCTCTGGGGGACGTCACTTCCGGGACTGAACGCGCTGTAGGCCTGCGCCTCCTGAAGCGGCCTTAGAAGAAGACTTTTGAGAGACACCCCTGCCCAGCTGGAAGCAGGCGGCCGTGCCGTTTGGCTGGCGGGAGAGTGGGGTGTTTTAAGTTTCGGCCCGAGTCCGGGGAGGAATCCCCTAAACGCGCACAACGATTGGAGGAAAGCGGAGTCCGTCACGTGACGCCCACCGGGTGCGACGCCGGTCACATGGATACGGCGCGGATCACGTGGGACAAGGTTTGTACTTCGAGGACGGCCGGGCTCGGGCGTCTCCTAGTGGCAGCAGGAGGCGTCGCCGGGAGGAACTGCGCGTGCTTGGCGCCGGGGGCGGGTCTGGGGGGAGTGGGAGGCTGGAGAAGTGGGCCAGACTGCGAACGGACCTTGTGCCTGGCAGTTTGTGGACTTCCTTTCTTGGGGATGGGGGTTCAGATGTTTCGGCTTGTTTTGTATATTAGGTTTCTAATTTTAAAAATAATATTCGTGCATGCATTCAACAAATATTTAGTGATCCTCTAGCATCTGCCAGGCATTGTTCTAGGAGCCTGTAATACGTTAGTGAATATGGTAAAGAAGCCTGACCTCTTGGGGGTTGGGAGGAAAAAGGTATAGATCACAAGTATATTTAAAATTAAATTATTTAGTATATGAAAAAGTGATACGTGTTATGAGAAACCCCCCCCCCCCACACACACACACAAAAGTGCAAGCCAAAGGAGCCGTCTCTTTTGGGCGAGGTTGCAGTTTTAAACAGAGTACACAGGGCAAGCCTGGCTGTAAGTGTATTATTTGAGTAAAGCTTTAGAAAAGGGTGAAGGGATGAGCCAAACAGTTATGTGGGAGGAAACTGTCTTCCCAAAACAGACCAAGATAAAGGGGAGAAAAGTATGATCTCAGATCATCACGAGAAAATGTCTACAGTGAACATTTTGGTTGATTGTTTTGTAGACCAGGGGTGGGCAAACTGGCCTGTGGGCCAAATCCAACCCTCTGCTGGTTTTCCTACAGCAAATGGGATGGTTTTTATATTTGTTCATGGCTGGGAAAACATCAAAAGAAGAATACTTTCTGACGCATGAAAATTATGAGGCTCAAATACTCACCATTTACATTTTATCTATGAGGATTTTCACATTAAGACTGAATAGTTGTGCCTGGGATATGGTCCACAAAACCTAACATATTTACTATCTGGCTCCTTACAGAAAATGTTTGCCATCCTCTGCTTTATAGACTATTGTGTTGCCTGTTCAATACGAAAGTAGGTTCTTGATTGTGTATATTGTGCTGTTCCCAACTCATTTGCTTAGCAACATAAATCGAACCCTTGTCACTAAGTATTCACTAGCAGTACTTTAGTGGCTATGTTGTGTTTTGTTGTTTAGATTCATCTTAGCTGCCATAACCAATTTCCTGTTGTTGAGTATTCCAACTTATTTCCGATTTTCCCCTATTACAAACAGCATCCTTCCTTATATGTACAACTTTCCAGATTTTCATCCCAGCATGATTTGCATTGAAGATATAAGTGGGGAATGATTTTATCTGCATTTTGGAAGGATCACCCTGGTGGCACTGTCTTTGGATTGAAGGAGGTAAAACCAGAATGGGACAATTGGAAGACTGTCAAAATTGGCCATTCACTGATCACAGTCAATAAATCAATAAATGTTTATCCAGGGCCTGCTGTGTATTACAGTTAGCATTGGTTCAGTCCCTGCTGCCTTGTCAGAGTCACCAGTGACCCCATGTTAATCCCATGGCTGCTTCTTGATCCTCTTGGCAGTAGCATTAGGCATGGTTGGTCATTGTCTCGTCCTTGAAACACTCTTTTTTTTTTTTTAAAGATTTTATTTATTTATTCGTCAGAGGTAGAGACAGCCAGCGAGAGAGGGAACACAAGCAGGGGGAGTGGGAGAGGAAGAAGCAGGCTCATAGTAGAGGAGCCTGATGTGGGGCTCGATCCCATAACGCCGGGATCACGCCCTGAGCCGAAGGCAGACGCTTAACCGCTGTGCCACCCAGGCGCCCCTTGAAACACTCTTGTCCTTGTTTCCAGGATACCAGACCCTCCTGGTTCCCTTCCAATTTCCATGGCTGCTCCTTATCTCCTTTGCTGTTCCGCTTCCTGTCCATGACCACTAAATATTCACGGGCCCCAGGTTCAGCCTGGACTTCATGTCTGTTTCCACACTCTCCATTCATGATCCCTTGTAGGCTTGTGGCTTTAAACACCATTCACATGCCGAGGTTTCTCAAATTCATATCTTCAGCTTAGATCTCTCCCCCCAACTCAGTCCTCACTGCCCGTTCAGCAGCTCTACCCGGCTGTCTAGAGGTCATGTCCAAAACCAAACTCCTGGTCTTCCTTCCCAACTGTCTCCTTCCACTGTTTTTCTTGTCCCTGTTGGTGATGATCTATCCATCCAGTTTCTCAGGCCAAGAACCTGAAGTCATCCGACTTTACCTCTCTCACACTCAGCCAGTCAGCAGACACTCTCGGCTCTGTCACTTCTCTCTGCCTTCACCACTACCACTCTGGTGCAAGCTACCACCGTCTCCTCCCACAACTATTGCAGTGGCCTCAGCCACAGGAACACGAGGGATCATTCAAAAATATTAATTCACACCCGGGCGCCTGGGTGGCTCAGTCAATTAAGCATCTGACTTAGGTCATGATCTCAGGGTCCTGGGATTGAGCCCCTCGTCAGGCAGTCTGCTTCTCCCTCTCCCTCTGCCCCTCCTCCCACCCGGGCATGCGCACACATGCTCTCTCGCTAATAAATTATTTAAAATATACATATATGTGTGTGTGTATATATGTGCGTGTGTGTATAATTCACACCGTGTCACCCTGATCAAAATCCACCAGTGGTTTGTTATTTACTGAGAGTAAAACTCAAAATCCCTGTATAAATCCAGCGCCATTACCGCTCTGCTTCTCCTGCTGTCCCCTCACTATGTACTAGTCACACCGGCCTCCTCATGTTTCCAGGACATAGTAGAAAGTTCCTTTCTCTAGTCCTTTGCTGTTTCCTACCTGCAACATTTTCTCCCCATTTATCCACCCGGCTCAGTCTCTCAACTCGTGCATGCCTTTGCTCAAATGTCACCTTCTCAGTGAGGCCACCTCGGACCTCCCCAGTTAAGCCTGCCCATCCCCCACCCACCTCATCCCCCTCCTCCTTTCCTTCATTGTCCTAGATAGCCTTGATTACCAGCTGTCGAATCGTATTTTTCTTATTCACTTGTTAACTGTCTTTCCCTCACTACAGTGTAAGACTGTGAACACAGTATTTATATTGTTTTGTCCAGTGCTGTTTTCCCAGCTTCTAGAGTAGGGCCTGACTCATAGTCGTTCAGTTAAAAACTGTCAAATGGATTAAGCACATGGTCTCCCCAGGGAGCCAGAGATGTGAACTGACATTCACTGCTGAGAGTGATTGGTCTTGTAAGATGGGAAGGAAAGCTAGGGCTCAGAGGGGACAGATCCAGGGAGGGATCCCAGAACATCTAATACATGACCTACAGTTTAGAGGTTGAGTAAGTGTTGGCCAGAGAAAGGACTTGGGGATACTTCAGGAAGTGAGGACAGCAACAACAAAGAGAGTAAAAAAGGAGAAAAGAAGCAGCTGGTGATCAGGGCATCCAGCATTCAACAACATTAATTGAGTACCAACAGTGTGCCACACCGTGCAGGAGCAACTTGAGTGAAAACAGAGGAGGCCCCTATTCGAGGGGGATGGACACGAGTAGTTCGCATAATAAAACAAAAATAATCCCCGTGGAGGGGTAAGTGGTAAGTGTCGATGATAAAACAGTGTCATCTGGCTGAGAGTGAGGCCCGGTCAGTCTCTAAGGGCTGTCAGTCAGGATTTCTACCACCCAGAAGGGGTTGAGGGAATGTCTTGGTCGACATGGCCCAAAGGCACGCAAAGGCATTATCAGTGTCCTCAGCAGTGAAGCTTCTGTCTTTCCACTCCAGCCTCCTCATGGTTACCTTCCTCCTACATTAAGGTGGGCTTCTCTCCTGATCGCAGGACAGCTGCCCTGAGCTCTGGGGGCTACATGTGTCCGAGGCCAGGTCCAAGGAAAAAAATGTCTCACCCAGCTATGGAAGGAAAGTCGTGGGTTTCCCTCTGAGTGAACCATCTTAGGGCATGTGTCTCTGGCCGGGGGGATGGAATTCCACTGGTTTAAACAAGCCAGTGTCCGTCCATCCAAGCGGCACAGCAGCTGCAGCTGGGAGAGGATGGAATGGCTGGAGAGGCAGCCAGGATGGCCCTGTTGGGCTGACATGTGACCTGAGACCTGAATGAAGAGACAGAAGAGTGGATANGGGCGCCTGGGTGGCACAGCGGTTAAGCGTCTGCCTTCGGCTCAGGGCGTGATCCCGGCGTTAGGGGATCGAGCCCCACATCAGGCCTCCTCCGCTGGGAGCCTGCTTCTTCCTCTCCCACTCCCCCTGCTTGTGTTCCCTCTCTCGCTGACTGTCTCTAACTCTGTCGAATAAATAATAAAATCTTGAAAAAAATATATTTTAAAAAAAAAAAAAGAAGAGTGGATAAAGAAGTCGGGGTACAAGCGCACAATGGAACATGACTGAGCCAGAGAAAGAATGAAATCTTGCCATTTGCCACAACGTGGATGGAGCTAGGGAGTATGATGCTAAGCGAAATCAGTCACACAAAGACAAATACCGTACGATTTCACTCACATGTGGAATTTAAGAAACAAATGAACAAAGAGAAAAAGAGACCGACAAAAACTCTTAAATACAGAGAACAAACTGGTGGTTACGGGGGGTGGGGGGCAGGGAGGAGGGAAATAGGTGAAGGGGATGAAGAGTGCACTTACCACCACGAGCACTGAGTCATGTACAGAATCGCTGGATCACTGTCGTACACCTGGCACTGATCTAACACGGCAGGGTAACTATGCTGGAATTAAAACTGTAAAAACGAGGAGGGACAGCCGTAGAAGATCTGGCGGCGGCGTGTTCAGGCAGCAGGAATGGCGGGTAAGGGGGTCGAGTTCAGTGTTCTGCAGGAAAGAGAAGCCAGTGTGACTAGGGGGGTGACAATCTAGGAGTCAGAGAGCTAGCAAGGCCCAGTCACGGAGCCTTCCACGGCACACGTGTGAGGAAGTCAGATTCTGCGCTAAGTGCAATGGGAAGCCATTGAATTTGGAACAAGAAAATAACGTATCTGATTGAAGTTTTAAAAGGTAACAGGGAATGAAGGTTGTTGGGGACACGACACACCAAGCAGCAGCCTGAGTATGGCTGCTTCTTACTGCCATGGAGGCAGGGACTGAAGGGGCCCGCAGACTGAGGTGGGCCAAAGGGGTGACAGAGAAGGCCCTGCCCGGCAGGGACCAGAAGACAGGGGCCTTGATCCTGTTGGGGGCTTGTGGTTCTCCACCCAGGCCCCAAATCTCTGGGAGTCTCAGATCCTGCAGGAGGATCCTTATCCCAAGAATTCGTCTCTTCAGAGGAAAGGAACGTGGACTTGTGTTTTCCAAAAGTGTGCACCTCGGTTATGCCTCATAAGATCCCGATGCATTGAAATGCTCACTGAACTCAACGTGGGGGTAAAAGCTCCTTGGCACAGAGTCCTGGGTGGAAGGTTCAGGTCTGGGAATCACCAGTGTAGACAGCAGCAAGGCCAAGAAAATGCCCACTGGACTGACTGAGTCACCCAGGCAGCCCTCATTTCCTTTTAAAAAAAAAATTTATTTAGGGACGCCTGGGTGGCTCAGTCGGTTAAGCGTCTGCCTTGGGCTCAGGTCATAATCCCAGGGTCCTGGGATTGAGCCCCACATCAGGCTCCCTGCTCAGCGGGAAGCCTGCTTCTCCCTCTGCCTGCTGCTCCCCGTACTTGTGCTCTCTCATGCTCTCTCTCTGACAAATAAATAAGGTCTTTTAAATTTTTTATTTATTTATTTTAGAGACATTGCACGACCAAGAGGGGCAGAGGGAGAGGGAATCTCAAGCAGACTCCACTGAGCATGGAGCCCAACACGGGGCTTGATCCCATGACCCTGAAATCACAACCTGAGCCAAAACCAAATGTTGGATGTTTAACCGACTGCGCCACCCAGGGGCCCTTCATTTCCCTTCTTTTAACCTTTTCTCTCATCAAATGTCTGAATCAGATGGAGATTATTTTTAGTTGTCATTGACATATACAGTCTTGTGATATATTGGTTCATAATGATAAATCTTTCAATTATTATCTTTTTACAGAAAGTCTGAAACTTTTAGTACAAGTCTATTACAGGAAAACGATTCAATGTTTATGTTCAGTCATTTTTATTTTAAAAAAATCAAATATTGTGAAAGATACAGAATGATTTGTGGGTTTGCAGGATCATACGTGGGGAGTGGGGAGTACATAGATGAGAGAAAGGGGGTGGGGAGAGAGAGAGGCCCCTCAAAGGCTGGAGATAGACAAGAGCTGATGTCTGTCACAGGAGGTCCAGGACACTTCCCTTCCCACCTGGAGCCCTTCCTCTGACCTTGCACTGCTCTTCCTGTTTGCCCCCTCGGTAGTGTGATAATGCTTTCTCAGCTCAGATGACTCTTCCTCTGGACCTCACAGCCCAAGTTGCTTGTCATCTGGTGACTTGTGTGTTTCCCTCCCCACCTTCCCAAAGTCAGGCTCTTTGGGGCTGGGGACATTTCTGTGTCATCAGTCCCTATTTCCCCAGTGCCTGCACAAAGGAGTCTTAATGAACATTTGCTGGAGAAATGAGTCTGACCCAGTTACCCATGCATGGGGTTAGGTGCTATACCCATTTGACAAGTAAACCATGAAGGCTCAGACCTTGGGGACTTAACCAAGTCATAGAACCAAGGATTAGCAGAGACATCATTTGAACCCGGGAGCGCAGACCCCACCTCAGCAGAGAGACTCAGGGAGTGGTCTGAGTGGCTACAGCAGTGACTGCTGGGCAGGAATCCTTTAAGGACTGTGTCATCTTAAAGTTTATGTGAGATTTTCTTCCTCGAACTTAACAAGAGTGGACTTCCATTGTTCTTAGGTAGCGTTTATCTGGTGCTTGCTGCATTTTTCCTAATAAACATACTTTCACGTATCAGGTGGTCCTCTGAGCCATGAGGTTGACTTGGGCTCTGCCTAGAACCATCCTGAAGATGGAGGGTTCAGGAAGGCTTTTCAAAAGTTTTATTTCACCCCATGGGGCGCCTGGGTGGCACAGTCAGGTAAGCGTCCACCTCTTGGTTTTGGCTCACGTTGTGATCTCAGGGTCCTGGGATCAAGCCCCGCATCGGGCTCCATGCCCAGGATGGAGTCTGCTTGGGGTTCTTTCTCCCCTCTCCCTCTGCCCCTCCCCCACACTCGCTCACGTGCGTGCTCTGTCGCTGTCTCTCAAATAAATTGTTTTTTTAAAGTTTTATTTCACCACAAATATACTTTTTGTGTAAAAATATTTCTATTCTTAAAAAAAATTTTTTAAAAATATGTCTGTTCTTGGATGACCCACAACCATTGCAAAGCCTGGTCCACCTCCAACAGTGTTACCATCCTGTGGGTTTTGTTTCTCTGGAGAACCTGATGAATTCATGGCCATAACATATGTGTTTTTGTGCCTATATAGGATTGTAAATATGTGCAAATGTTTATACACAGGATGTGTTTTCATTGGGTTTCTCAGTCACTCTTAGTGCTTTGACCGAATGCACTTCCCTCGCTCAGCAGTACCTCGTGGGGACTCCCTTCAAGCCAGGTGTAACAGCCCTGCTTCACTCTTTAGTGCCTGTAATAGTCCACAGGTGGAATTCAGCTCTCTGGGGCCTTGTGCTTTGTTCTTGGCTTTATGCCAACACGAACACAGCTACAAAAAATCCCTCAGAGTGTAAGGGATGGGTTTCCCTGAGTGGGGATTACTGGATTGAAAGAATTTTCAGTTTAACTCAATATTAGCTAAATGTGTGGGTTGTGTTGTTGTTTTTTTTTAAGCAACGAAAAACGTATGCAAATTCCTGTTTGCCCATATTCCCATCAGCAACAGGTCTTAAAGGCTTTATTAAATTTCTGCCAGATTGATGAGTCAAGTGGAGGAGTAGCGTAACTTGAATTTGCATTTCCGAGCCTGTTGTCGGATGAGCATCTTTCCTTGTGTTTGTTGGCCACTGGAGCTTCTCTCCTGCGAGTTGCCTCTCTATATGCTTAGCTCAGTTTCTGTTATGTTGTTTGTCCCACCTTGGTTGGTAGGAGCTTTGCTTTTGCAAATATCTTTTCTAAATCCATCCTTTGTTCCTTTGCTTTGTGGCTGGTATCTTTGGCATGTGTACATTTAAGGGTTTTTTTTGTTAAGCAAAGATGGCAATCCTTCCCATGATGACTTCTGGGTTTGCAGCCTTGGTTAAGATGGTCTTCTCATTTTTCAAGTTTCTTATGAGATTTTTACTATGTTATTTTTAACATTTAAGTGTTTGATCCTTCTGGAATTTACGTGGTCCAGATTAGCAACGAACGGTGTATCGGCACCTCTCATTACATAATTCAGCTCTTCCCTGCTGAATCAAAATACCCTATGTGTCATATATTAATCCTAAAATGGATAGGGACCCAGTTCTATGGCCCTGACTTAGCTCCATAAATTTGTCTACTTCTCTGCAAATACTATATTGATTTGATCGTAGTGTCCTCATAATGCCTCCTTTCTGGGAAGGCAAGGCCCCCTCACTGTTCTTTTTTATATATTTTGACTATTCCCAGGCTTAGTATTCTTCAAAATCATTTAAACCGTTTAAAAGAGAAAACTTGTTAGAAATCTAATTTAAATTGTATGAAATGTATCTATTAGTTTGGGGATACATGACCATTTGATGCTATTTTGTCTAGCCATCCCAAAACCTGAGATACCTATTTGTTCCATTTATTTATTTATGTAGTGAGTATTCAGGTGCATGATCTGGGGGCGGGGGGCGTGGAGCAAAGGGAGGAGGAGAGAGAGAATCTTAAGCAGGCTCCATGCCCAGCACAGAGCCCAACGTGGGACTTGATCTCACACCCGTGAGATCACGACCTGAGCCGAAATCAAGAGTCAGATGCTCAACCAGCTGAGCCCCCCCAGGTCCTCCTGTTCCATTTTTAAAGCGTCTTTCAATGTGATGTTATAGTTCTATTGTTCATATTGGTATTTGCTTTCATATACCAATCTAAAATTAAATTATACCAATGCAAATTAAAATTTTAGATTTATCTTTGATCCAATTCGGATTAGTTTTTGTATATGATGTAAGTTGAGGGTCCAGCTTCATTCTTTTGCATGTGGATATTCAGTTTCCCCAACACTATCTGTTGAAATAACTGTCCTTCCCCCCCCTTTTTTAAGATTTTATTTATTTATTTATTTGACAGAGAGAGACAGCCAGCGAGAGAGGGAACACAAGCAGGGGGAGTGGGAGAGGAAGAAGCAGGCTCCTAGCAGAGAAGCCTGATGTGGGGCTCGATCCCAGAACGCCGGGATCACGCCCTGAGCCGAAGGCAGACACTTAACGACTGCGCCACCCAGGTGCCCCATGTCCTTTCCCCTTTGAATGGTCTTGGCACTCTTGTTGAAAATCCATTGTCCATAAGATCATGACTTGAGCTGAAACCAAGAGTTGGACACTTAACCAACTGAGCCACTCAGGACCCCCTCTGGGGTCTCAATTCTATTCCAGTCAGTCTGTATGTCTGTTTTTATGCCAGTATTACACTATTTTTGGCTGGTTTGGTTTTTTTGTTTAAACCTAACCTGGTAATTTACCTTTTTTTTCAACATTTCAGTCCCCCGTGTTTAGTGCAATGAAAGATATATTTGGATTATATCCTGTCAATATTACTTTATGGTTAGAATTTATTTTACATTGTTATTTCTTCTTTACTTTTATTTTTTATTTAAAATAAATCTTATCTTTTTAAAAAAATATTTTATTTGTTTGAGAAAGAGAGAGAAAGCATGAGTGAGGTTAGGGGCAGAGGGAAAGGGAAAAGCAGACCTTCAGCTGAGCAGGGAGCCCAATTGGGGCTCGATCTCAGGACCCTGAGATCATGACCTGAGTCAAAGGCAGATGCTCAAATGACTGAGCCACCCAGGTGCCCCAGATCTTATCTTCCTTAAAAATGTTTTAACATACTATTGAGTAAAAGTGATGTCGCAGAAAGAATCCCTGCTTTGCCACTTACTGGCTACCCGATTGAATAAGTAATTTAACTTCTCTGAGCCTCAATTTCCTAATCTATAATGTGTGAATAATTACACCTCTTTCAATCGGTAGTTGTGACAGATAAATAACTATCGAATGTAGAGGTCTCCGTAGAGTAAGTACACGATGATAGTAGCTAAAATAAATTTGGTTCAATCAACGACTGCATGTTTAGCTTGTGATGTCATGGGGCCTTAGACTGCCGAGGTCTTGTGAGGTTTGAGAACCTTTTCCTTGGTCTCTTTTTTGGGGGGAGTGGGAGAGCAGATGCTTTGTTGAGGGTGTGCATGGGTGTAGGGACAAAAGGAGGTTCAGGTTTGGAGTAGTTAACAATGAGAACTGGAGAGGGAGCTGCCTGAGGGATGGGCTGAGATCAGGATGCAAAGTGACATCATTGTGACAGTGAGGGGGCTTCTGGTGTCCTCGGAAGATGGATCAGAGGAAGTAGGAACTTTGCTGGGCAGAGCGTGGAAGACCTGGCTGGAAGAGGATGTGCAAGAGAATCTGGGAGAGTTGCTGGTTGAGAGTGCTTTAGAAATCCAGAAAGAAGCCTGTAGAGTAGGCTGACAGACCGGGACACAGGAGGAAGAGATGGGCTTTGTCTGTGACATTAAAGAGCATCCATCCATTGATTCATCAGTCCTATCCATGCAGTAGTCGCAACACTGTGGAGAAAGCAGAGAACCTTTATTTTCTCCACAATCCAGCTTAATCTCTGTTTTGAGATCTATCATGCCTGGAGGGTGGGGAAGCTAATCTGAGTAATTTTTGTGATGTGGATTTGAATCTAAGGTAGAGATGGAGGGGAAAGGGGCTTACCTGGAGCCATGGTGTTAGTCATTTGACCTGGTAGTTGAGTGCTATAGCTCTCTTTGGAACAAGAAATATTGCCAGGGATAAAGAGAGATATTTTATAGTTGTAAAGGGGTTATATCATCAAGAAAGCATGGAAGTCCTAACTGTATGCATTCAATAAGAGTTTCTAAACGCATGAAGGAAAGACTGACAGAACCAAAAGGAGATACAGAAAAATCCACGATTAGAGACTTCAGCACTCATCTCGTAGGAATTGATAAAAACAGGTACAGAAAATAACAGTAAATATACAGAAGACCTGAATAACACTGTTGACCACCCTGACCTAACTGATATCTGTGGGCCAAAGATGGTGTCTGTTCCCACGAGTCAGAATGAAAGACTTCATAATACATGGGGCATTGGGTCCTAGGTGGGTCTTGCCTCAGTAGTGAGGAATAATTAGCCCCAAACTAAATGCTGCTCTGGTCTCACCTAATAGATCTATGGTATAATAAAAAATATAGTCTTTGTCCTGGTTCCTGGCACAGGACTCATAAAACCCTTGGGATTTAGTGAATGATAGGAATGTCTTTTGTTATTCATAATGAGCCCCTTAAAGTGATACTCAGATTTGTGCTAATGAGGTGACTATTGGTGGGCCCCTTGGGAGCTAGTAACCAGAGGAGCCAACCATGTGATTAGAGGGTTAGAACTGTTAGCCCCAGCCCAACCCTGAAAGAAGGGAGAGGGACTGGAGGTTGTAATTACCAATGGCCAATGATTTAATCAATCATGCCCACATAATGAGATCTCCATAAAAACTCCTAAACATCAGGATGCAGAGTTCTTCCAGAGTGGTGAACACCCAGCGCTAGGAAGGTGGTGTGTCCAGAGAGTGCATGGAAGCTCTGTAACCCCCATACCTTCCCCTATGCCTCTCTTCTATTTAGCTGTTCCTGAGTTATGTCCTTTGCAATACACCAGTAGTTCCAAGCAAAGCACTTTCCTGAGCTCTTGTGAGTTCTACTAAATTATTGAACCTGAGGGAGGGGGGCCATGGGAACCCCCCAGATTTGTAGAAGGCCAGGCAGAAATGTGGGTAGCTTGGGCATCCCATCTGCAACTGGTATCTGAAGTAGGGACAGTCTTGTGTGACTAAGCCCTTAACCTGTGAGGTCTGTGCTAACTACAAATAGTGTCAGATCTGAAATGATTAGTTGGACATTTAGTTGGTGTCAGAGAATTGGTTAGTGTGAGAAAAAAAAAAACAACTCTCAAAATCTTAAAAGCAAGACTCAAAATGATCCAACCATTTCAAAGTAATTTAACTATGTCCCAAAACACAAGTCAAAAAAATTTATAGGGATACAAAAATACAAAAAAGTAAAATTCATAATGCCTGGCATCCAACAAAAGATTACAAACATCCAAAAAAGTGGGAAAATATGACCCATAGGGAAAAGAAAAAAATCTATCAATTAAAACAGACCCAGAATGAACAGATGTTAGAATTGGCAGATAAGGACACTTAAAAATGTAACTATTCTGTATATTTAAAAAGCTAAGAAGGGGCATGTAAGATACAAAAATTTCCGTATCACGTTTCCTGGGATGAGAACTACAACGTCTGAGATGAAAAATATGCTGAATGGGATTAATAACTTAAACACTGCAGAAGAAAAGATTAATGAACTTGAAGATATGTCAAAGAAACTATCCAAAATGAAACAGAAAAAGAATACAAAAACTGAAGAGTGCATCAGTGAGCTGTGAGACAACCTTGAGTGGCCTGAGACATGTGTGATTGGAGTCCCTGAATGAGGAGAGCAGGACAAAAAAATATTTGGAGAAATAATAGCAAAACATTTTCTAAATTAATGAGAACTGTAAACTCACAGATCCGAGTTCAGTTTACCTCAAGCACAAGAAACGGGGGGGGGGCGCAGGAACCCCAAATCAAGCCACATCATAATCAAATTGTTCAAAACCAGTGATTGAAAGAAAAGCTTGGAAGCAGTCAGGAAAAAAAGTAGATTCATTACATATGGAGAAATAAGGATGGCAGCAGATTTCTCGCTTGTAACAATTCAAGCAAGAAGACAAGGAAGCAATTTTTTTTTTAAAGATTTTATTTATTTATTTGACAGAGAGACAGCCAGCGAGAGAGAGAACACAAGCAGGGGGAGTGGGAGGAAGAAGCAGGCTCCCAGTGGAGGAGTCTGATGTGGGGCTCGATCCCAGAACGCCGGGATCACGCCCTGAGCCAAAGGCAGACGCTTAACAACTGCGCTACCCAGGCGCCCCATGAAGCGATTTATTTAAAGTGTTGAAACAGAAACGCTGTCAGCATAGAATTCTGTACCCAGCAAAAGATGTTCAAACATGTTGACAAAGACTTTTTAAGACATAAAATTCACACCATAAGAAATGTTGGGGGGGGAAATGTGAAGTCCTTCAGGTGGAAGGAAAATGGCATCAGATGAAAGTGGGTCTACAAAAAGCAATGAAGTACAACAGAAATGGTTAACTATGTGGATAAATATATAAGATTTATTATTATTATTATTTTTAAAGATTTTATTTATTTATTTGACAGAGACAGCCAGCGAGAGAGGGAACACAAGCAGGGGGAGTGGGAGAGGAAGAAGCAGGCTCCCAGCAGAAGAGCCTGATGCAGGGTTCGATCCTTGGACCCTGGGATCACGCCCTGAGCCGAAGGCAGACGCTTAACGACTGCGCCACCCAGGCGCCCCTATAAGATTTATTATTATTTAAATCTTTTTAAAAGATAAAGAAGGGGGGCACCTGGGTGGCTCAGTCGTTAAACATCTGCCTTTGGCTCAGGTCATGATCCCAGGGTCCTGGGATCAAGTCCTTCATCGGGCTCCCTGCGCAGTGGGGAGCCTGCTTCTCTGTCAGCCTGCTGCTCCCCCTGCTTGTGTTCTCTCTCTCTCTTTTTCTCTCTCTCTGACAAATAAATAAATATGTAAAATCTTTTTTTAAAAAAAGACAAAAGATAGCAAGTAAATATTTTGAACATTTTATATATGTTAGTATATTCAGTGATCTATGTGAAATGGACAAATTCTTTAAAAGACACAAATTACCAAAACTGATTCAAGAAGGAAAAAAATATACAGAATAATCCTATGTCTATTAAAGAAATTGAATTAATAAATTAAAACCTTCCCACAAAGGGAATGTCAGGTCCGGTTGGTGAATTCTATCAAAGTTGAGAAAAATAACACCAATCCTACACAGATTCTTTCAGAAACATAAGAGGAGACACTTCCCAGCTCGTTTTATAAGGCCAGCATTACCCTGACACCAAAACCATAGCTATCACAAGGAGAGAATACATGGACCAGTATCCGACATGAACATAGATGCAAAATTTATTGATACAATACTATCAAATAATCCCTTTTCTTCATTACACTTATCTCTACTTGATATATTACCTCTGAACTTGATATATTACCTGTATCTTTCAAGTAGAATGTAAGTTCCCGGAGTGCAAGGGCTATGTTTTGTTCATGTGGCCCAAATACAAACTTAGATAATGGGGCACATTTAAAAAAGATTAAAGTGAGAAGCCCAGTTCTGGCCCATGCTTATACTATTCCATTTTTAAACACAACTAAATATATGCCATCAATTTATTAATAAAGGTTTCCTTTTTTTATTTTGGTAAAATATACATAACATGGTATTTATCATTGTAACCATTTTTAAGTGTACAATTGAGTGGCATTAAATGCATTCACAATGTTGTGTAACCATCACTACTATCCATCTTGTTCATCATCCCCAACATAATCTCTGTACCACAAACAATAATTCCCCATTTCCCTTTCCCACTCCTGGTAACCTGTATTCTATTCTGCTTTCTGTCTCTAAGAATTTTCTTATTCTAGGTACTTCATATAAGTGAAATCATACAATATTTGTCCTTTTGTGTCTGGCTTACATCATTTAGCATAATGTCTTCAAAATTCATCCATGCCGTAGCGTGTGTCAGAACTTCCTTTTTATGGTTGAATAAAATTCCGTTGTATGTATAAACCACATTTTGTTTACCCGTGCATCTGTTGAGGAATATTTCAGGTGTTCCTGCCTTTTGGCTGCTGTGAATGATGCTGTTATAAACAGTGGTGTATATCTATCTGTCTGGGTCCCTTCTTTCAATTTTTTTGGATATATACCTAGGAGTGGAATTGCTGGATCATACGCTAGTTCTGTGTTTAACTTTCTGACGATTCACTGAACTGTTTTCCATAGTGCCAGTACCATTTTACATCCCTGCCAGCGAAGCGGAAAAGTTCCCATTTCTCCACATCCTCACCAACGCTAATTTTTTAATAAGGATTTAAGTGGAATAATTATTCAGATTACACTAAGTTTGGTTCCTCCGTGGCTACAGTTCATAATTACATATTCTAGAAATTTGATTAAAATGTATACTGTTGGGGCGCCCGGGTGGCTCAGTTGGTTAAGCATCTGCCTTCGACTCAAGTCATGATTCCAGGGTCCTGGGATCGAGCCCCACATCGGGCTCCCTGCTCAGTGGGGAGGCTGCTTCTCCCTCTCCTTCTGCCTGCCACTCTTCCTGCTTATGCTCTCTCTCTCTCTCTGTCAAATAAATAAATATCTTTAGAAAAATAAAATGTGGGGTGCCTGGGTGGCACAGCAGTTAAACATCTGCCTTCGGCTCAGGGCATGATCCCGGCGTTACGGGATCGAACCCCGCATCAGGCTCCTCCGCTATGAGCCTGCTTCTTCCTCTCCCACTCCCCCTGCTTGTGTTCCCTCTCTCGCTGGCTGTCTCTCTCTCTGTCAAATAAATAAATAAAATCTTTAAAAAAAAAAAGAAAAAGAAAATGTATACTGTTTCTAAGCAGCCTTTTCATTTTGAGAATGAGATTCAATTTTACAGATTCAAAAAAAGAAAATCAATCAAAATCTCAGCAGGCTTTATGGGTAGAAACTGAGAACCTGATTCTAAAATGAATACAGAAATTCGAAGGATCTAGGAGAGCCAGTGTAATTTTTGAAATAGAAGAATGGGATCAGAGGATTTACACCCCAGTGTAATATTACCATAAGAATAGAAACATATATCAAAACAGAGATAAATGGAACCGAAGAGAGTCCAGAAATAAATCCACACATATGCAGTCAATTGATTTGAGGCAGAGGAGTCCGGATAATTCAATGAGGAGAAGACAGGCTTTTTAACAAATGAAGCTGGACCAGCTGGACCTCCATTTGAGGTGGGGCGGGGGGGGGGGGAGTTTGATCCTTAATTCTTAACCTATGCAAAAACCAATTCAAAATAGATCATATAGGGACATCTGGGCGGCTCAGTCGGTTGGGCATCTGCCTTCAGCTCAGGTCATGATCTCGGGGTCCTGGGATCGAGTCCCACGTGGGGCTCCCTGCTCAGCGGGGAGTCTGCTTCTCCCTCTCCCTCTGCCTGCTCCTCCCCCTGCTTGTGCTTTCTCTCTTTCTGACAAATAAATAAATAAAATCTAAAAAAAAAAAGAATAGGGGCACCTGGGTGGCGCAGTCGTTAGGCGTCTGCCTTCGGCTCAGGGCGTGATCCCGTTATGGGATCGAGCCCCACATCAGGCTCCTCTGCTGTGAGCCTGCTTCTTCCTCTCCCACTCCCCCTGCTTGTGTTCCCTCTGTCGCTGCCTGTCTATGTCAAATAAATAAATAAATAAAAATCTTTAAAAAAAAATAGATCATATACCTAAATGTGAAATTAAAAATATTAAAGTATAAACTATAACTATAAAATTTCTAGAAGACAATGCAGGAGAAATTTTTGTGACCTTAGGGGTCTTTGATAGGACAAACCATAAAAGAAAAAAAAATTGATAAATAAAAATCCACTCTTAGAAAGACATCATTGCAAATGAAAAGGCAAACCACAAACCGCAGCCTGGGAGAAACGATTTGCCCCACTTGTATGCAAATTCAAGACTTGAATCCAGACATAATAAAGAACGCTAAACACTCAAAATCAGTAAGGAGCAAAAAATTGAATGAAAACTTTCCAGTAGAGGACATATGAAGCCAGGTACAAAAGAGTACTCATCATATTGTAGGATTCCATTCTATGAAATTTTGGGAAAGATGAATTAATAGTATCAGAAAGCAGATCACTTAATGCCTAGGGGATGGGATGGGTGCGGAGATTGGGAAGAGGCACAAGGGAGCCTTTTGGGAAAATGGAAGTGTTCTGTATCTTGATTGTGGTGATGGATACAGAGATGTCTGTTTGTCAGAATGTACCGAACTACACACTCAAAATATATGCATTTATTGTATGCAAATATATATTAATAAAATTGACTTTTTTTAGTGAAAATACCTGCCCTGCCACTTTTATATTGTGATCTTGAGTGGGTGTCTTCACCTCTCTCTGCCTCCATTTGCTTCTCTGTAAAATGAGAGTAATAGTATCTCACAAGGTTGTTTTGAGATGTAAGTGAGCTCCGTTCACATGAGGTGTCACGTTGTGAGCACTCCACAAAGGCTGCGTAGTATCATCACTGGGGGAGGGCATCTTCTGCCGGCACCTATGGGAAGTCCGCGTGGTCCCTTCTGCATCTTGGCCCTCCCAGCCCTGAGGTCAGGCTACTCCAGGTCTAACCATCTCTTGACGCCAAAACCATACAACTCTTGGTGGAAGGAGTTCTGTGCCCCATCCCTCTTGATGCCCAGGGACTCTGTGAGGCCCCTCAGATCACCTTCTGGGTTCCCACTGACCGTCATCCTTGACCCTGGCTCCAGCCCGGAATCACGACACAGGCGTGGGGCTGTCAGCACCCGATCTCTCTGGGTTCTGTTTTTATTTCTGTACCTCAGCCAGGGTAGGGACTGGGGGGGGCTGGGATACAGAGGGGACACCCCAACTTCTTGGATCCTTTCTGAAACCTCTGCTGTTCCTGTCTTCTCCCCTCTTCATTCTCTCATGATTCCCCTTGGTAGCGTTCATTCTTCCAAACCTATTGTTAGGACACTGAAACCAGCATCATGACTTCCTTTGTTACACTGTGTCCTGAGTCAGTGACGAGGGAGAGTCATAAGATAAAAGGAAACGTGGGGCGCCTGAGTGGCGCAGTCGTTAAGCGTCTGCCTTCAGCTCAGGGCGTGATCCCAGCATTCTGGGATCGAGCCCCACATCAGGCTTCTCCTCCGCTGGGAGCCTGCTTCTTCCTCTCCCACTCCCCCTGCTTGTGTTCCCTCTCTCGCTGGCTATCTCTATCTCTGTCAAATAAATAAATAAAATCTTTAAAAAAAAATAAAAAAAATAAAAGGAAACGTGTGTGTGTGTGTGTGTGTGTGTGTGTGTGTGTGTGTGTGTGTGTCTGACCTGGATTCTATCTCAGATGTTCTCCTATTCCAAATATCCATTGGAGTAGGGTTAGGGAGGTGAACAGGAAGGGTGTAAGTCAGAGGGAAGAGTGCCAACACTTGATCTTGGGCCATGACTGAACTGGAAAGAGATTTGGGTGGTGGAAGAGGCCAGAGACAGGGAGAGGGGAAAGGGGGCTGAGACAGGGAGTGGGAGGCAGTGAGAACCGGCAAGGAAGCTTTGGGCTGGAGAAGGGCAGAATGTGAGTTTAGTCAGAAGTGCCCCTGTGTTCTGGCTAGAGGAGGAGCTGGGTAACAGGTGCAAGAGAGAGTTGGCAGAGGTGGGAGTGCGGACCCTGGAGTTTGGGAGAGGGTAGGGAGGCCAGTGAATTGGGCCTGTCCTGCTGCTGCTTGTTTGGTGTATGGAAATGGGGAGACGGGATTTTCTTTCCTTTATTGCCAAGATTGGGACAGAGTAAAGCTTTGGGATTACCCTAGATCTGTGGCCCTCCCAAACCCCAGAAACAAGCCAGAGCAC
This sequence comes from Ailuropoda melanoleuca, assembly GCF_002007445.2. Lineage (NCBI taxonomy): Eukaryota > Metazoa > Chordata > Mammalia > Carnivora > Ursidae > Ailuropoda > Ailuropoda melanoleuca. Next base: position 84,393,981 of record NC_048233.1, on the reverse strand, counting down.
ATTGCAGGGGGTCAGCACAGCTAGCCCATGGCCCTGCTCTTTGTATAACTACCTCCTCTGGGCCACATTTTCAAAGAGTCTTGAATCTGGAAAACTGGAATGATCCAGAGAGACTAGAAGGGTGTGTGTGTGTGAGAGAGAGAGAGAGAGACACTGTCAACATGGAACTTATTGTCTGTTTCCCCCTTTAAAATGCCAACTCCACCAGGACCACAACTCCGTCTTGTTCACTGCTCTGTCCCAGGCACATTGTGGGTACATAGTAAATATCTGGTAAATGAATGAGTCAAGATCGGAGGGGATTCCCTAGGGTGGGGACTAGCCTCATGTCTTCTCTAAGGCCCCATAGGGCAAAAGGCTGACCATCTAATGGGAGGCAGATTCTGGCCCCACATCAGAAAGGACCTTGAAAACCCAGAACTGCTTTGAGCATCCTGTTGCTTGAACTGACCACGTTGGAGCCAAAAGTCGACGTGGAGGGACACTTGGAAGAGACTTGCTTCAAGGCAGACCTGAAGGGCCCCAAGGGTCCTTCCAGCCATCAAGCCCCAAATTTGCATCTGGGACTTGGCTCCCTGGTCACATTGTTGTAGGTAATTGCGACAAAATGTCAGCTCTCAAGTCAGACAGAAATGGGTTTAAATCTTGGCTTCTCCAGAAGCTGTGTGACCTTAAGCATGTCACCTAAAGTCTTTGAACCTGCTACTTGACATGTAATGTGGAGACGAATGGTACAACAGCTAGCTCAAAGACTGTCTGTGGGCATTAGATTCAAATGATCACCCATGTACAGCATTTAGCTCAAAATCTGGCACACAATCAATGCTCGGTGTTAGCTGTTAGACCAGCTAACCAGGGGAGCTGGTTCCCAGGGCCCAGTGAACTAAGACAAGTCACATGTAAAGTAAATCAACTGGCTGGTGGCCAGAAAGGGGCAAGGCAGTGATTTCTTTAAATATCCAGGTGTACTTTCCTAGTTAGATATGATTTTGATTCATACATTCCCAAATTATCACTGGGAGGACAATACCAAGAGATAGGGAAGATGTCATTTTTAGGAGAGTTATAGAAACAGACATTAAATCCATAACTGGTTCAGATATTTCTCATATGTGTAAGAAAAACTGCCGGATAACTTGGTTCTAAGTCCCTTATTTAAACTGGGAAGCTTGGAGAGCCTGGCCGGCTCAGTCGATAGAGCATGCAACTCGATCTTGGGGTTGTGAGTTCCAGCCCCATGTTGGGTGTAGAGATGATTTAAAAATAAAATCTTTCCTTTAAGATTTTATTTATTTATTTGACACACAGAGAGAGCACAAACGGGGAGCGGCAGACAGAGGGAGAGGGAGAAGCAGGCCCCCCGCCAAGCAGGGAGCCTGATGTGGGGCTCAATCCCAGGATCCTGGGATCATGACCTGAGCCAAAGGCAGACGCTTACCCGACTGAACCACCCAGGCACCCCAAAAATAAAATCTTTTAAAAAGCAAATAAATAGGGACATCTAGGTGGTGCAGTCAGTTGGGCATTTGACTCTTGGTTTCAGCTCGGGTCATAATCTCAGGGTTGTGAGATCAAGGCCCCCCCACCCCGCCATCAAGCCCCATGTGGGTCTCCTCACTCAGCATGGAGTCTGCTTAAGATTCTCTCTCCCTCTGCCCCTCCCTCTGCTCACTCTCTCTCTCTCTCTCTCAAATAAATAAAACTTTAAAAATAACTAAATAAACTGGGAGGTTTAAGGACTAGCTCTGCTCTTCTTTATTAGAACAACCAGCTCCATGGGCACCTGGCTGGCTCTGCTGGTAGAGCGCGTGACTCCTGATCTCAGGGTCATGAGTTCGAGCCCCACGTTGGGTGTGGAGCCTACTTAACAACAATGGGGCACCTGGGGGGCACAGTCAGTTAAGTGCCTGACTCTTGATTTCAGCTCAGATCTTGATCTCAGGGTCTTGAGTTCAAGCCCTGTGTTGGGCTCCATGTTGGGTGTGAAGCCTACTTAAAAACACACACGCACCACCAACAACACCAACCAGCTCCAACAAGAAAACTATTTAGATGGTTTTATAGGCAATATTTACATTGTTTTATTAAACTGTTCATCTTTGTGTTAAACTTTGTATTAGTCATTTGTAGCAACAGTAATTTTATCAGTAAGACAAAAAAATTGCAGTTTTTAAATATTTCAAATATTTAGCAAACACAATTAACATTAGGCCAACACTCTTAAATTCTCAGAACAAGAACAAGGATAAAATGCTGCTTTTGACACTCCTAGTTAGAGCTAAACCCACAAGAGCGGCTGAATTAGTCCTAAAGTGGACTCAATGGTCCTATTGCTCTCTACCTCCACAGAAGCTAATAGCAGAAACAAAAAGCAAAAGTGAACCCTCCATGGAGGGAAGCTTTCTCAAGCTAAGCCTACAGGACTGTTGTTTGATTTCTCAAACAACCACCACCAAACACATGAAAGTATACTACCAGCAGTAAATATCAGCAGAGACGAGAAACCGCTTATTGTATATGCTGTGAGGTAAGGATTAAGGTTCTTTCCTTCCCACCCCACCCTTGCCCCATTATTCCAGCACCACTTCTTGAAAAGATCAACCTTTCCCCCATTGAATTACCTTAGTCCCCCTGTTGAAAATCAGTTGATCATGTATGTGCATGAATAGGTCTCTTTCTGGTCTAATTTGTTCCATCTATCTGTAGGTCTATCTTACACTAATATCCCACTTTCTTGTTTACTATAGCTTTTTTTTTTAAAACTTCACTAAACCCTCTTTATTTTATTTTTTTTTTAAGATTTTTTATTTATTTGACAGAGATAGAGACAGCCAGCGAGAGAGGGAACACAAGCAGGGGGAGAGGGAGAGGAAGAAGCAGGCTCATAGCAGAGGAGCCTGACGTGGGGCTCGATCCCGTAACGCCGGGGTCACGCCCTGAGCCGGAGGCAGACGCCTAACCGCTGTGCCACCCAGGCGCCCCAGTAAACCCTCTTTAATCAAAGCCCAATATACAGGTTTAAAATAAATTTGAAATCAAGTAATATAATTCTTCCAACTTTGTTCTTTTTCAAAGGTGTTTTGGCTATTATAGGTCCTTTGCATTTCCATATAAATTTTAAAATCAATTCGTCAATGTCTATACTAGATTCTGCCACTGTTTTGATTGAGATTGCACTGATTCTATAGATAAATTTAGGGAGAATTGATATCTTAACAATACTGAACCTTCCAATCCATGAACATGGTTGCTGGCTCAGTGGGTTAACCCAAACCTCATCCTTGTCTCTCTATGGTTACTGCAATTGCCCATACATACTTACCAATAGGCATAGAAACACCAAAAGGTATGTCAGTGAACCTCTTGAGTTTCAGATATGTTTCCACTGCCCCCCCCCATATAGAAGAACCCTACCTCCTCATAATAATCAGATTTAGTTACTTCTGCCAGTATAAGAGCTCCTTTCTTTAGCTGCTGGCTTACTGGCACCAGGAGCCCGACGTGACTAAGCGGTAGACATAGCTTTGGGTTTGGTGGAATTTTACGTCCTTGGTAAAATCACATTCCCTTTGAAGCTACGGCCATATGTTGGCCATAGCTTAAAAGCATACACTGCATCTTGAAGGCAGTGTCCTTCCTAAGCTGGTACGTTAGCTACCTTTCAGAGGTCATTCTAGCATTCTCTCAGGTCAATAGCTCCTGGGTCATACAGTGTGTGGTAGCACTAGTGGAGTCTGTCATGTGACCATTGTTCCATCTCATTCTCTATAAAATGGGTCACAGGTTGGTAGATCAAATGCTCTTTAAGCCCTCAAATAGTGGTCCTTGCCAAGGCACTGTAGGTGCAGAAGGCAAATGTATACCCAGAATGCATGCTAATCCCAGTATGAACAAAATCACAGCCACTCCATGGCAGAAGGTCCCAGTGAAATTCACTTGCTACCAGCTGTGGTGAAAGGGAGCCTACATTATTGGGCCATAGGTAACCTGCATCCCTGCCACTGTAGTACTTACTCATGAACCCATTGTACAAACACTAGAGTAGCCTAAAAGGAAAGCTGGCTTACATCTATGAGACAAGTCATCTTGTCCACCATATTGTTTAGTTTCTCTCTGTGATGGATGCTGTCTGGTGGGCAGTAACACCAGACACAAAGATCCATGCACTTCGTTTCCACTCTCATAAGGTCCACTCACATGCCTCTTCCCTACATCTCCTTGTCTCAGACCTCTCAACCTTGCTACTTCTGACCCCTGACCAACCAGTTCATCACTGCCTGGAAATCCATACATATCCCTATTCTGAGCCATTAATTTCTCACTCCACACCAAGTTGATGACCAAATCTACTGCTTGAAGCTCTGCCCACTGGGAAGATAACTCCTAACCACCATTTTTCACCCTGGGTAGGTCTGTAGAACAGCAGCAAACCACTTTTGGTTCCTCTCAGTTAGCTGGTAATAGAGAATCCCAAGGCATGAGCAGAGAGAGCTATATTGATGTAATAATATAGATAGAGATCAGGCCATATGGTCATGAAACTTACATTTGCCCTTTGGATCTGCACATACTCAGTCTTGAATATATCACTTTGAATTTGATGGGGTGACAGTTCGTAGATTATGATAGGCAGAGACCCTTGTACCTTAACCTATACATACATAGAGCTCTCTCGTGCTCTGGGCTGTGCTTAAACCTGGCAGCCTTCAAGCCACTCAGTGAATGGATCAGAACAGAATTCCCAAATGTAGTACGTGCTATTGTCTAAATCTAAAAGCTGGGGCGCCTGGGTGGCGCAGTCGTTAAGCATCTGCCTCCAGTTCAGGGCTTGATCCGGGAGTCCTGGGATCAAGCCCCACATCAGCCTACTCCGCTGGAAGACTGCTTCTTCCTCTCCCACTCCCCCTACCTGTGTTCCCTCTCACGCTGGCTGTCTCTCTCTCTGTCAAATAAATAAATAAAATCTTCAAAAAAATAAATCTAAAAGCTGCCTAGCAGACACTTTGCTGCTTTTCCACGGCAGAAGGTGCAAGGTGCAAGGTGCAATAACTGTAGTCCATTGTGTGACGATTCCACAATTTGTCCATTCACAAATGGATTATACTAATGGGCATTTGAGTAGTTTACAGTTTTCTCATATTACGAAAAAGCTATAAACACACTTGTGCATTTTGTGAAAGCTTTTTTTAAAAATTCATTTTTGGAAAATACATAAGAGTGAAATTGCTGGTCATAGGGTGAACGTATATTTAACTTTACAAGTGCCGAACAGTTCCCCAAAGTGGTTGTACCACTTCATGTGCTCACCAGCAAGAGGTCAAGTTGCTTCACATCCTCTTCCTCATTTGATGTTTTAGTCTTTTTTATTGTAGAATATGTGAACCGGTATCTTATTGTAGTTTCAGTTTGCAATTCTCTGATGACACTTTTTTTTTTAAGATTTTATTTATTTATTCAACAGAGATAGAGACAGCCAGCGAGAGAGGGAACACAAGCAGGGGGAGTGGGAGAGAAAGCAGGCTCATAGCAGAGGAGCCTGATGTGGGGCTCGATCCCATAACGCTGGGATCACGCCCTGAGCCGAAGGCAGACGCTTAACCGCTGTGCCACCCAGGCGCCCCAATCTGATGACTCTTGATGAGTATTCTTTTGTGTGTTTATCAGCCATTTCTTTGTGTATCTTCTTTTGTGAAGTTTCTGTTCAACTCTTTTGCCAATTTTTATTGTTTCCCTTTTCATCTTTGATTTGTAGGAGTTCTTTCTGTATTCTGAATATAAGGACCTTTTTGGATCTACGTGTTGCAAGTATTTTTTTTTTTTTGCCTGAGGCCTCTCTAGTTATTTTACTAATAAGTCCCAGAAAGAACATACGGAGAGCATAGAGGAAAGACAATATTTTTAGAGACAATGGATACAAAGTTTTCACAACTGGTGAAAAACATCAATCCACAGATCTGGAAAACATAATTTATCCCAAGGAAGTTAAGTAGAAAGAAATCCATGGCTAGACAGCTTCTGCTGGAACTACAGTAAATATCAAAGACAAAGAGGAGATCTTAAAATCAGCCAAAAACAAAGGACAGGTTTCTAATAAAGAAGTAAGAGTTAGAATAACAGCAACCTTCTCAACACAACAGAGGAATCCACAAGACAATCTGTAGAGTATCGAGAGAAAATAACCAAGTTAGAATTGTGTGCTTATCAAAATTATCTTTCAAGAATGAAGGTAGAACGAACCCATTGCAGATAATAAAAAATTAAGAGTGTAATAGCAGGAAATATGTTCAAGGAACTTAAAGGATGTGTTTCAAGAGGAGAGAAAATTATCCTGGAAGGATGGTTCGGACTGTGAGAAGGAATGATCAACTACAAAAGTGCTTAGAGCAATAGTAATGGTGTCTAACTGATGTAATTAAAACAAAAAGTGAAACTAAGATATTCAGCCACAATTCTATATTGATCATGAGGGGTAAGATAAAAACCAAAGAGTTTTTTAAGGTCTTTTTACTGCAGGGAAGTGAATGAGGCAGTTAAGATACTGTTTTATATTAACGCTTTATGAAGTTAAATATGTATATTCAATATAATCATCTCAATAGACGTAGAAAAAGCATTTGACAAAATCCAATAATCATGAAAAAATCTCTCAGCAAAGTAGTAGTAGAAAGGAATTTCCTCAACCTGATTAAAGGCATCTATAAAAAACCTGCAGCAAACATTTTACTTAATGATCAAAGAGAGTGCTTTCCTCCTAAGACCTGGGAAAAGACAAAGATGTCCACTGTCACCACTTTTATTCAGACTTGTACTGGTGGTTCTAGCTAGAACAAGAAAGCAAGAAAGGGAGGAAGGAAGAGATTTAAAGGCATCTGGATTAGAAAGGGAAAAACAAACTGACTTTATTTGCAGACAACATGATCACCAATGTAGAAAATCCCAAGAAATTTACAACAAAACGACAAGAACAAAATATGAGTTTATTAAAGTTGTGGGATGCAATATTCAAAAATAAATTACATTTCAAGGCACATTTCAGTTTGGCACAGTCGGCTGAGCATCTGACTTGTTTTCAGCTCAGGTTGGTCTCAGGGTCATGAGATTGAGCCCTGTGTCGGGCTCCATGCTCAGCGTGGAGTCTGCTTAAGACTCTCTCTCCCTTTGCCCCCCCACATGCATGCACTCTCTTTCTCAAATAAATGAATTTTAAAATAAATAATATTTCTATATGCAGGCAACAATCAAAAATTAAAAACATTAAAAATACCATAAAATATTAAATATTTAGAGATAAATTTGACAAAAGATGTGCAAGACTTGTACACTGAGAACTACAAGACATTACATAAAAATTTAAAGAAAACCTAGGGGTGTCTGGGTGGCTTAGTCAGTTGGGCATCTGCCTTCAGCTCAGGTCATGGTCCCAGAGCCCTGGGATCAAGCCTCATGTTGGGCTCCCTGCTCAGTGGGGAGCCTGCTTCTTGCTCTCCCTCTGTCTGCCGCACCCCCTGGTTGTGCCCTCTGTCAAATAAATAAATAAAATCTTAAAAAAAAAACACTTAAACAACTGTAGATCATACCATGCTCATGGACTCAGAGACTTGATACTAAGACATCAATGCTCCCCAAATTGATCTTAGATTCAGTGCTGTTTTATAGAAATTAACAAGCTGCTTCTAACATTTATAAGGAGATGGAAATATACTTGCAAAATCCCTTCCTGGGATATCAGTGAATCAAAGTCAACATTATAACACACTGCAACCAAGTTAGTGTTGTCCCAAGAATACAGGATGGTTTACTGTTAGGCAATTCCATCATACTCCACATTAACAGATAAAGGACAAAAATCATATGATCTTCTCTGTAGGTGTGGGAAAAGCATTTGGAACAAAAAACAAAAACCAATACCCATTTACCATATACTTTCTTAGTAAACTAGAACTAGAAATGAACTACCTTAACCTGATAACGGATATGTACCCCCAGTCATATATACCTAAGCGCAAGTACTGCAAAAATATATTCTATTTGCAATACCCACATTATTGGTGGCAGTTGGTGTTGTTATTCTGAGAGTGTTTTGTGTATAGTGTGAAACACATCAAATGAGTAATTGGTTGGCATCTTGAGAACGGAGATTTTTTGTTGTAAAATATGTAGCATGTAAAATTTACCATTTTAACCATTTTAAGTGTACAGTTCCATGGCATTAAGTACACTTACACTCCAGACTCTTCTCATCATCCCCAACATAAACTCTGTGCTCATTAAACACTAACTCCCCATCCCCCCCAACCGTCTCCCCAGCCCCTGGTAACCACCATTCTATTTTTTGTCTCTATGAATTTGACAATTCCAGGTACCTTGTATCAGTAGAACCATACGTTTCCTTTTGTGTCTGCTGTGTATCATGTAGCATAACGTCGCCAAGGTTCATTCATATTGTAGCATGTATCAGAGTGTCATTTCCTCTGTAAGGCTGAAGAATATGCCATTGTATGTCTGTACCACATTTTATTTATCCATTCATCTGGCCGTGGACATTTGGGTTGTTTCTATGTTTTGGCTATTGTGAGTAATGCTGCTATGAACATTGGTATATAAATACCTGTTTTGAGTTCCTGCTTTCAAGTGTTTTGTACACATACCAGAAGTGGAATTGCTGGATCATATGGTATTGTTTAATTTTTTAATTTTTTGAGGAACCGCCATACTGTTTTCCACAGCAACTGCACCATTTTACATTCTCATCAGTAATGCACAAGAGATCCAATTTCTCCACATCCTCACCAACACTTGTTATTTTATTTTTCTGGTAACAGCCATCCTAATGGGTGTGAAGTGATATCTCATTGTGGTTTTTATTTGCATTTCTCTGATGCTATTATGTTGAGCATCTTTTCATATGTTTATTGGCCATTTTATAACTTCTTTAGAGAAATGTCTGTTCAAGTCCATTGCCCATTTTTGAATTGGGGTTTTTGGTGGTGGTTGTTGAGTTTCAGGAGTTATTTATGTATCTTGAATATTAATGCTTATCTGATCATGACTTATAAACATTTCTTCCCATTCTGTGGGTTGCTTTTTTATTCTGTTGATAGTGCCTTTTGATGCAAAGAAGTTTTCAGTTTTGATAAAGTCCAATTTATTTTTTTGAAACCTATTTTTCTTTTGTTGCCAGTGCTGTTGTGTCATATCCAAGAAATCACTGCCAGATCCAATGTCATGAAGATTTTCCCCTCTGCTTTCCTCTAAGAGTTTTATAGTTTAGGGCGCTGGGGTGGCTCAGTCGGTTAAGCGTCCAACTCTTGATTTCACCTCAGGTCATGATCTCAGGGTTGCGAGATTGAGCCTGGTGTTGGGCTCCACGCTGGGCTTGGACTCTGCTTAGGATTCTTTCTCACCCTCTCCCTTTGCCCCTCCCCCACCCCATGTGCTCACTCCCTCATTCTCTCTCTTTCCTCCTTTAAAAAAAACAGTTTATGGTTTTAGCTCTTCAAGTCTTCAACCTATTTTGAGTTAATTTTTGTATATGATGTAAGGTAAGGGTCCACCTTTATTCTATTGAAGGTGGATATCCAGTTTTCCCAGCACCATTTGTGAAAAGACTGTTCTTTCCTCACCAAATGATCTTAGCACTCCGATCAAAAATTATTCAACCATATATGTGAGAGTTTATTTTTCTGGGCTATCTATTCTATTTCATTGGTCTATATATCTGTACCATATTGGTTTGATTAGTATTCTTTTGTAGTAAGTTTTAAAATCAACTTTGTTCTTCTTTTTCCAGATGTTTTGGCTATTCAGGGTCCCTTGAGACTGCATATGAACTTAAGAATGGATTGCTCTATTTCTGAAAAAAGAAAATAAAGGTTTTTGGTTTTTGGTTTGTTTTTTTGTTTTGTTTTTTTTTTAACACAGGAGAAATACATAAGATGGTTGAGGTGAAATTAAAATCCTGTAGTCCTAAATTTGAAAAGGAGATATCAATGTGAACTCCTGATGCATCTCATATTATCTATGTAGCCTAACTATTTATTGAAAAGATGTACAATGACTTACCTGGTATCAATACTTATTGATACTAGCACTCAGACTGTGGTCTCTAAATACCATTTCCCACTAAGAAGAACCAGGCTCCTCTGAAAGCTTTCTGATTCCAGATCTTGGACACCAGAATTGTGGAATTGTGTCAAAAGGCCTGAAGAACAGAGTTGAAAAGGTTTCCACTGGTCAGACATGGAATAATTTGAACTTCAATAAGAATAATGATCAGATATTAACAGATCAAAGCACATCAAACATGTTTAAATCTATGCATTCATTAATATTTTTTTTAAAAATGCCTATTGATCAAGGTACCTGGGTGGCTTAGTCAGTTAAGCATCTGCCTTCGGCTCAGGTCATGATCCCAGGGTCCTAGGATGGAGTCCTGCATCGGGCTCCTTGCTCAGTGGAGAGCCTGCTTCTCCTTCTCCCTCTGCCAGCCATTCCCCCTGCTTGTACTCTCTCTCTCTCTGTCAAATAAATAAAATCTTTTTTAAAAAATTAAAAATGCCTATTGATCAATTTTGGAGGATACTAGAGAGCAAGGCATTAGTTAGAAAACTGATAAAGGGAAATTCTATACCCTAATAAATCACTTTTGGGTATATACCCAAAAAAGCCCTGGATACATGTATAACAGGGCACATATACAGGAATATTCTTAATAACACCGTTTATAATAGCAAAAAACAAACCAACCAACCACACCCAGAAGCCCAAGTGGCCATCCTTAGGATGAATAAACAAACAAACCACGGTATATTTATACAACAGAATAGCATACAGTAGGGGCGCCTGGGTGGCACAGCGGTTAAGCGTCTGCCTTCGGCTCAGGGCGTGATCCCGGCGTTCTGGGATTGAGCCCCACATCAGGCTCCTTTGCTATGAGCCTGCTTCTTCCTCTCCCTCTCCCCCTGCTTGTGTTCCCTCTCTCGCTGGCTGTTTCTATCTCTGTCAAATAAATAAATAAAATCTTTAAAAAAAAAAAAAAAGAATAGCATACAGTAGTAAAAAGTGAATGAACTATGGAACAGATGAATCTTAGTAATATGTTGAGTAATAAAAGCAAACAACAAAGGACAAGTAATATGATACTCTCTTCATAGTTCAGAACTCATCAAAACCAAACAACATATTGTGTAGGCATGTATATGTGAATTCACTTTTTTTTTCGTTTTAAAACATGTCAAGGGAATAATAGAGAATACTGGGTGATGGTGCATGGGACACCCATGTAAGGAGGGGCTGAACAGGTGAGGAGCACGTGGGTGGACACACCTCCTGGTGGTATTCTACCTCGCCCCTTAAGTTTTGCAATGGACGCACTGCAATTCAATGTGTTAAGTTGTAAATATATGTGAATTTTAAAAAGAGGATCGTGCAAGATCAATGTTTGTGTGTCACTAACCAAAGATTGTAATTAATCCATTCTGTCAACCTCAAGTCGGCCTCCTCAAAAAAAAGTGAGCTGACTCTTCAAATCCGGGCCAGCCAAAGGAGAAACTGAAATGAGTGGGAGGGGTGGTTAACTGTTTTCACTTTTCTCTTCCTGTTTTTTCAGAGCCTGGGAAAGCAAGTCAGAATTTCCAATCTTTTCCAATTCCCACATGATTCCCTAATTTAGAACGAATTCGGTCTTTCTCCATTTGGGGAAGAATCTTGCCTCCTGCCGTGGAGCATCTTCCTTTGGGGATGAGGAAAAAGCCTTGGGGGGGGGGCGGTACTCGAGCCTCTTCCCTCACCCCGCATACAGTCCAAGAGGTCACTTCATAGGTAATTAGTGGAAATGCTCTGGCCAACAGGTTGGACCCTGGCAGTAGCCCCTGGGGAGATGGGTGGGGGAGAGGGGGAAATGACCCTGCCCGTTTAGGCTGCCCCAGGGATCCGGGACCCTCTAAGACACAGACATCTGGCTGCAGAGACGAGGCTCTGGGGATTTACCGCTGCCCATCCATCGCCCCCCAGGACCTGCAGTATGGATGAACCGTAAACGCATATGCATCTTAAACCTACGAGCCCTCGGGCCCCCCTAGCTAGCCAGAGAGGACGCGGCGCGGCCTCGGTCCCCCTTGCGTGTAGCAGGCTCCGCGAAGCCCACGGTCCAAGCACTGACAGGTGGAGAGGTCCGGTCGTTCCCTTCCGCCCCCGCTGCGTTAGACTGGGGTGGAAGGCTAATTAAAAAGTGCTTCTGCCGCGACAACCACCAAGAAACACCTTTAGCGATTAGGAAACCGTGTAGAGTTCAGCCACCTGGCCTTTGCGGGCGAAGCAGGCCTGGGCCTTTCCCTGCGCAGGGCAGGCGGCCACAGCCAGCAGCCCTGGCTGGGCTCCAGACCGGGCCTGGGTGACATCACCAAACTCCTCCGATCAGCGGGAGGGGGCCCCCGAAATCCCCTAAAAACATTGTGAGTAATCGCCGGGCCCGCCCTCCAGGCGGGGCCCAGACCAAGGGAGGGAGCCCAGCAGCTCCACCAGCCCCGGGAGGGGCGTCGGAACGAGCAGCTTCTTAGTCCCCGGAACGGCGCGCACTTGTTGGCCTCCGGCAGCGGCGGCGCGCGCGGCCTCTAGTCCTCGGCGGGGCGCACGCTTGGCCCCGCGCGGGTGACGGCGGCCGCGGCGGCG
>NC_048233.1:84368036-84381186 GCF_002007445.2 Ailuropoda melanoleuca | reverse complement strand
CCCAGCTGCGACCCCGGCCCCGCCCCCGGGACCCCGGCCATGGACGGTGAGGGCGCCCTCTGACCCCGCGGGGTGGCCGCGTCGGGGCCGCGGGGACGGCGACGGGAGCCCCCGCGTCGCCTTCCGCCCCTTCCTGCGCCGATGGGCGCTGCGCAGGGAGCGGCCGGCCGGATGGTGGCGCGGGGCGGGGCGGGCTTTGAAGGGTGTGACTCAGTTTCCCCTTTGGGTGGCGGGGGTCTTGACTCAGTATTCTCCGGGGGCGCGGGGCGGTGAGGTTTGACTCAGTTCCACCCCGGGGCCATGGGGGCAGTTCTGACTTGGTTTCCTTGTTAGGGGAGAATGTATCTGACTCAGTTTCCTCTCAGGATGAGGTGTGGGGAATGCCCTCCCTCAGTTTTCCTTATGGAAGTAGAACAGGCCCAGACTCCGTTTCCCTCAGTAAGGAGAGGGCGCTGTACCCAGTTTTCCCTCAGGAAACAGGTGTTTCTGCCTTCTTTGCCCCTTCTTCGTTTCCCCGCAGGCTCCAGGGGGCAGGCCCTGATTCAGTGCCCTTTCGGAGGGCAGGAGCCTGGCTCCATCCCCTCTCCGTAGGGCAGCGGGCCCTCCCTGGTAAGGGTGGGAAGTGGGCTTGTGCTGACCCTTGTCTCCCTCCCCTTTCAGACCTGTTTCCCCTCATCTTCCCGTCTGGTAAGTGGACCATCCTTTCTCAGTGACAGGGGTGGAGCTCCCCGGGGTGGGGGCAAGGAGGGCAGCCGCCTGATTGGGGCTGGTGCATGTGCCCCCGCAGAGCCCGCCCAGGCCTCTGGCCCCTATGTGGAGATCATCGAGCAGCCCAAGCAGCGGGGCATGCGCTTCCGCTACAAGTGCGAGGGCCGCTCAGCGGGCAGTATCCCGGGCGAGAGGAGCACGGATACCACCAAGACCCACCCCACCATCAAGGTCAGCATGGCTGTTAGTGGTGGGGTGGTGGGCCCAGAGTGGGTTTGCGGGAAGGAGCTGTGGAACCCCAGCAGGCTCGCCTCCAGGCCCGGGTGCAGTCAGCGTCTGGGAATTGGGACTGGAATTCCTCAGTTTCTAGATGTTCTCTGTACTTTGAACAGATCAATGGCTACACTGGGCCAGGGACAGTTCGCATCTCCCTGGTTACCAAGGACCCCCCTCACCGGCCTCACCCCCATGAGCTTGTGGGGAAAGACTGCCGGGATGGCTTCTATGAGGCTGAGCTCTGCCCCGACCGTTGCATCCACAGGTGAGCTCCTGACCAGCAGGGTATGGGGGCTGAGGTAGGGGGACAAGAGGCGGGGCAGTTGTGTAGCTGTCACAGTGTGACTCCATTCTGAACGTGGGGCAGAATTCCTCACTCCTAGCTCTGCAAGCAGATTCTTTTTGCCTTGAACTTACCTGTTTGTGCATCTCCACTGTCAAGTAGATATGAGCTCCATGGGATAGGGATGGATCCCTAATGACCCCTGAACCCCCGAAGTAACTTCATTGATGAAAATAAAAACAGTTTTAGGCTAGAAGAGTAGCTGACCGGTGGAGGGGAGGTTGGAGAGCCGGGAAGTCAGGAAAGGCCTCTCAGTTAAGTCTTGAATAGTGAGAAAGAGCAGAGAAGTATAGAAAAATATTCCAAGCAGAGTGAACAAATGCAAAGGCCTTGAAGTGGGGGGTGAGTTTCGTGTGTTTGGAGAACAAGAAAGAAGCCACTGTGGCTGAGGATAGGGGGCCAGCAGGGACTGTGGCTAGGTCCAGAGGGTAGAGGGCAGGGACTATGGCTAGGGTCAGGGGGTAGAGGGCAGGGACTGCAGCTAGGACCAGGCCGCAGGGCACGGGTGCTTGTCAGACAAGGTAAGGAGTGGGTTTCTTTGCAGCACAATAGGAAGCCATTCGAGGGGATGAAGCACAGTGGTGATCTGGTGAATGGGTAGGGGAGGGAGGGGTAGACCGGGCAGAGACAATGGGACTCATTCCTGTGGGGGGACTCAGCTTCCAGAACCTGGGGATCCAGTGTGTAAAGAAGCGGGACCTGGAGCAGGCCATCAGTCAACGCATCCAGACCAACAACAATCCCTTCCAAGGTGAGGGGTGAGGGAGCGAAGGCGGGGACCTGGTTGAAGCACCCCTACCCTCTGTCACCCTTCCGAAGCCACCTTCCTTGAGTCTCTCCCTCATTGGCCAAGACTCATAGTACAGATGGGATTTTGCTGCCCATTCAGTACACACTCCCATTTTACCATTGGGGAAAGTGGGAGCCAGGGAGGGGACATGACATCCAGGGTCACAGGTGGGTCGCACAGGTCAGTGATGGGTCTAGAACCTTCTCTCTCTCCTCCTTTAGGACTCCCACTGTTTGACATACCCTCGAGCAATCCTCCCGGCCCAGAGCCCCCTGCCCCCCCTCATTCCCTGCCATGCCTCCTGATCTCCTGACCATCTGTTTTTGTGACAGTTCCCATAGAAGAACAGCGTGGGGACTACGACCTGAATGCGGTGCGGCTGTGCTTCCAGGTGACAGTGCGGGACCCGGCAGGCAGGCCCCTTCGCTTGTCACCCGTCCTCTCTCATCCCATCTTTGACAACCGTAAGTGGCCAAGGAGCCATGGGAAGGGGAGAGGGACAAGCCTGGGAGGAGGAAGGGGATTGGCTGGGAATGACCTGCGAGAGGAGCTCTGGCTTCATTCAAGCATCTGGCGTATTTGTCATCTCATCTGTGTCCGGCTCTGTGCTGGCTGGGGGGACAAGGCAAAGAAGACCCTGAGCTGCCCTTGGTGTAGCTTCCAGGCTGGCAGGGAATCAGATGGAAGACAGACACTTTGAATATGTGATGAGAGGATGGTGTGCCCAGAACTGTACTAACGACTCCAGGAAATGAACTCCCAGGAACAAGATGATGGTACAGAGTAGTAATTCAATGATGAAAGCTCACAGGAAGTTCACAGATGAATTGGGCCAATGTTGATCAATTGCCGTCTTTAATTAAGTAACAGCCAGGATGAATGAAAATAAAAGGGCTCTGGAGCCCTAAGGATAGGAAACCAGGATGAAGTGGAGGTCAGGAGGGAAAGGTTTGTTGCCAAGCAAACTGGGCCTTGAAGGTTGCTTGGGTGTGGTGGACAGAGAGGAGGTGTGATCAGATTGGTTCCCCCGGACTATCAGCTCCATGAGGTCAGAGGTGTTTGGGTTTTGTCGTGTTCTCCGTGCCTAGAACGGTGCTGGGTACATAATAGGTGCTGGTACGTAAACAGTTGCTAAATAAGTTGGGGGTAAAGAGCGATGGGATTGGTCGAACCTTGGCTGCAGAGGTGTGGTCAGCAAGCTCTGGACAGCCTTGACTCTGGGATGGACAGGGATGTTGCCTTTCCTGTGGGCTAGCCCCGGAGACCTCTGATGGTTCTGGGTTTCCTTCCTTATCCCCACACCCTCAGGTGCCCCCAACACCGCCGAGCTCAAGATCTGCCGAGTGAACCGGAACTCTGGGAGCTGCCTTGGGGGGGATGAGATCTTCCTGCTGTGTGACAAGGTGCAGAAAGGTACACACCAGGAAGAGGGCTGGACTCTGGAACAGGAGGGGAAGGGCAAGGCTGAGCGGAGATGGTGAGTGTCAGGGGACTGGCTTTAAAACTCCCCCCAA
Source organism: Ailuropoda melanoleuca (assembly GCF_002007445.2). Lineage (NCBI taxonomy): Eukaryota > Metazoa > Chordata > Mammalia > Carnivora > Ursidae > Ailuropoda > Ailuropoda melanoleuca. The sequence goes on along the minus strand of NC_048233.1, from coordinate 84,377,555 downwards.
CACCTCGGGGGCAGAGAGTGATGTATCTCAGGAAGCACGTCTCAGCAGTTGCGGGGCAGCGAGCCGTGTGAGTTGAGCACGGTGACCCACACGGCTGCCCCATCTCCTGCAGAGGACATCGAAGTGTATTTCACGGGACCAGGCTGGGAGGCCCGAGGCTCCTTTTCTCAAGCTGACGTCCACCGACAAGTGGCCATTGTGTTCCGGACACCTCCCTACGCGGACCCCAGCCTGCAGGCCCCCGTGCGTGTCTCCATGCAGCTGCGGCGGCCTTCAGATCGGGAGCTCAGCGAGCCCATGGAATTCCAGTACTTGCCAGACACAGGTACACAGCTGGGGAGGGAAGCAGCAGGGCTGTCAGACTCCCACCAGCAAAAGTGAGGCCAGGGCTAGACGTCTGTGGCTGTGGGTGAGGGTCACATACTGGAGTTGGGGCGGGGATTTATGCAGTAATCAGATTCTCTTGCTTGGCTCAGTTAGTAGTAAGGACACCCAGGACTTACTCAGTCCTTATTACGTGTTTGGTCCTATTCCAAGCATATCAGTGAATTACCTGATTTTAGAAGATAGTGTCTAACTTGCCCGAGGTCACATCCATAGTCACAGAGCTAGTATTTAAACCCAGGCTCTCTGGCTCTAGGGTTCTGTTGCCACGCTGTGGTGTCTTTTGTCACGACCACATTGTCATGATTTGATCAAGGCTTTCGGGCACCTGACTACATTAGGAACAGCCAGAATGATCTTCAGTCCAAATCCCGTCATCTAGCCTGAGGGAGCTTTCTGCCCTCGGAGCAGTCTAATAGAGTTTGGAAAGCAACCCCTGAAACAGCCATTGGTTCGTTCCACAAATAATTACTGAGTGCCCACTTGGTGTCAGGGCCCGTGCCAGGGATCGTGAATACAGAGAGGACGGAGATCTGTTCCGTGTGAGACGGAGGGAGGTGTGTGCAAAGAGTGGAGATGGCCGCGTGGAGTGGGAGCATTTAAGATAGAGAAAGACCCAGAAGTGCATTCTCTAGGCAGGCGGACAGGCACCTGGAGGCGCAAGGGTGTTGGAGGGTGACCACTCTGTTTGGGGGCAGCCCCGTGAGAGTGCCAGTGGGCAACGAGCAGGCGCTGGCCAGAGGGCCTTGAGTATCAGACTCAAGGCATTCATCCAAGATTTCACCCTAAATGCAGTGGGGAGCCACCGAAGGAAGGGGCACCTTGGATCTGGAAGCTCACTCTGGCAGGAGTGTGTAGAGGATCAGAGAGGGAGACACTCAAGGCAGGGAGGCCATTGCAGGGAAGATACTACAGTGGTCCAGGAGATGTGCTGTGAACCTTGAGGGGCGAATGGCCACGGTCCCCTCCGCCGCTGTCCTCCTTGGGTCCTCCCTAGGACCTGTGCTCCAGCCGTTGCCTCGGCTTGGAATGCTTGGCCCCAGATCTTAGCACGATGGGCTCACACCAGTGCTTCCCTGGCCACCTCTAGGCTCAGCTGTCCAGCCTCACTTCCGGTTCTGTTACATCACCCCGTGTCTTTTCCTCAGAGCTCCTGTCACTTGTATATGGTTGTGTCCCTGCCTCCCTTGTCACTAAGATGTCAGCTTTTGGGGGAGCAGGAGCCTTGTCTGCTTACAGCCATATCCCCAGTGGTGAGAATGGAGGCTGCACGTGGTGAGGGCTTGGTGAATGTGTGTCAAGTTAGTGGATGGTGGGGAGTGAAAGAAAGGAAGACATTACGGACGATTTCAAGGTTTCTGGTGTTGGTGACAGGACAGATGGGTGGTGAGGGGACACTGGAGGAGGAGGAGGCAGGTTTTGGAGGTGAGATGATGAGGTTGGCTTTGGACTGTTGGTGTTGAGTACTCTGGAGTTATCCACGTGCCACAGTACGTAGAAAGGCAGTCCTGGAAGCTCCACACTGAACTAGCCAACCGTCAGAGGTAAGAGTACAGGTCTCTGTCGGTCTCCGGCAAGCCCATCGTGCCTCTGCTGCCCCAGAGCGCGAAGGTCATAGCTAGGCCTGGATCCAGACTGGGGGTGAGCTGGGACTTGGCAGTGCAGGTAAGAGAATAAGCTAGAGACAGGGTCCCACAAGGGCTCCTGCCCGCCCCAGAGCATGGCCGCTTTACTTGGAGGCATCCATGTGGCTTTTGGGGGGTTGCATTCAGCTACCAGAGGCCTTCTCAGAAAGCTGTGGGATTCAGAAAGCAGTGTGAGAATTGTTGCATCTCACACTGTCATGCAGCCCTTCTCATTGGTGGGGAGGGTTTGGAGAAAGGGTCTTACGGAAAGCTTTTCTCGTCATCTTCCTCCTGTGCGTCCTTTGAAAGTTCTGGGGATCCAGCCGAAAAGAGCGAGGCCCATTTCTCCCCATTACTTTTCTAGATGATCGACACCGGATTGAGGAGAAACGCAAAAGGACGTATGAGACCTTCAAGAGCATCATGAAAAAGAGTCCTTTCAATGGTGAGAGGGGCAGTGGAGAGCATTAGAGAGAAGGTGGTGGATCGGGGAGGGAGACGAGGAGGGGGCTAGGAGCTGGGAGCTAGGGACTGACCCAGCCTTGCCCCACAGGACCCACCGACCCCCGACCTCCACCCCGGCGCATTGCTGTGCCTTCCCGAAGCACACCTTCCGTCCCCAAGCCAGGTAAGGATTTCCTGTTGCCCCACCGGAACTACAGGCTCAAATCTGTTTGGCCTGTGGTTTGGGGACCTGGGGTGGGACAAGCAGTCAGCTTCACAAGCAGGTGTCTGAAGCCTGCTCTCTATTGGGCTCATGTTTCTCAGGGCTTGAGGCCTAGTTACCTACGTCAGAGCCGTTAGGGGAGTGGTGAAGATGTGCATTCCTGGGCCCGTTACTGACCTGCGCAGAGGCTTCGGAAACGTGGCCTGGGAACCAGCTAATGCACCAATGAGCACTGCGGTCTGAGAACCACTGTGTCAGCTAAACCCTGTATTGGATGCCTTGGGAGACCATTTTAAAATGCAGTCTTTACCCTCAGCTTTCAGTTGAATTAGGGAATCGAAGTCTCCTCTAACGTAGCAGAATGTATGTGCTCGTATGTAGCTCAAAAAAGAGTAACGAAGTGTCCTCCTTCAGGCCACGACACTGGATGCTCCTTGGGCTCGTGGTCTCTTGGGGCTTAGTTTTCAGCTGTAAAGTGAAGTTTTACCAGCTGGTCTCTGACAGCATCCCTTCCTCTAAAAGGCTGGGAGAGCTTTGGGGGCTGGAAGGAGGTGATGCTAGAACTGCACAGGTCAGAGGGAGTAAAAGGAGGGAGTGAGGGTGCTCGCAGGGACCTCTTGGGGAGGGGCTGATCCTGAGCCCTACCGACAGGGGCTGGGGCACAGACAACAGGGTGGGTCTCTGAAGCTTTCTCTGACCCCTGACTCTCTGTCTCTCTCTCCCAGCTCCCCAGCCCTATCCCTTTACGCCGTCCCTCAGCACCATCAACTTCGAGGAGTTCTCCCCCATGGTCTTTCCTTCGGGGCAGATCCCAAACCAGACCTCTGCCTTGGCCCCAGCCCCTGCCCCAATCCTCGCCCAGGCCCCAGCCCCAGCCCCTGCCCCGATCTTAGCCCCAGGCCTTGCTCAGGCTGTGGTCCCCCCCATCCCCAAGACCACCCAGGCCGGGGAAGGGACACTGTCAGAGGCCCTGCTGCACCTGCAGTTTGACGCCGACGAAGACCTGGGGGCCCTGCTGGGCAACAGCACTGACCCCGCCGTGTTCACAGACCTGGCATCTGTCGACAACTCTGAGTTTCAGCAGCTGCTGAACCAGGGTGTATCTGTGGCCCCCCACACAGCCGAGCCCATGCTGATGGAGTACCCTGAGGCAATAACGCGCCTGGTGACAGGGTCCCAGAGGCCCCCTGACCCAGCTCCTGCTCCCCTGGGGGCCTCTGGGCTCCCCAACGGCCTCCTCTCAGGGGATGAAGACTTCTCCTCCATTGCAGACATGGACTTCTCAGCCCTTCTGAGTCAGATCAGCTCCTAAGTGGGAGACACTGACCCCACCCGGAGCACTGGGTTGCAGGGGATCGAAGCCCTCCCAAAGCAAGCACTTATGGATTCTGGGGGGGTGGGGGTGCTCCAACTGCCCCCGACGTCTTTGGGTAATGTCTTCCGGGGGGGTGCATTTTATTCTTTTATTGGCACTGTCTATCTCTCTCTCTTTTTGGAGGTGCTTAAGCAGAAGCATTAACTTCTCTGGAAAGGGGGGAGCAGGGAGGACTCAAACTCTTCCCCTATCCTGATGTTCAGCTCCCTTCTCTTTATAGGGAATTCTGGGGGCTCCCATCCCTACCCTCCAGCTTCTAATACTCTCCTAGAGAGAGGGACAGGCTGGAGCTATGGCCTTTGAGGCCACAAAGCCTTATCACCAAGTGTCTTCCTTAAATCATGGATTCATTCTCACCTTGTGCCAAAATAACGCCCCTTACCAGCCCCTCTGTGGTGCTGGCATTGTCCTTGAACTAACACCAGCATTTGAGGGCCTGGCCCCCTGGCCCTGCAGAGGTCTCTGCCAGCTCTTCCCTTGCTCAACTGTGGCTGAAGGGAACTGGTGGGACAACACTGGCCCTTTCCAGGATCCAGGGAGGTTCGGTCTGAGACTTCTCTGTTCCCCCTTTTCTCAAGTGCCTTAATAGTAGGGCTAGTTGTTTGGAGAGTAGGGGGGAGGGCAGGCTGGCAGCTCTCCAATCAAGAGGCTCAGTTTTTACTGAAGAATCAAAGCAGTTGGACTCTTGCTCTTTCTACTCTGAACTAATAAATTCATTGCCAAGCTGGCCGGAGATTTCCCTTCTTTCAGCAAACAGCACACTCTTTGCTGGTCAGGCTGGACATAAGTGACACAGAGCTGGATGAATATTTACATTGCCATCTAGAAGCTTGCAGTCTGAGGATGCCCTTGGAATGAAATGCCCAGGCATGAAAGCAGGCAGCTAATGTGGGTGGTGTCCCAGCATAGGGAGAAGCCCGTAGGGTCCATTGGCTATGGGGATGGAGTAGTTTCAGGAAGGGCGTCACAGAGGCCATATCAGCTTTGGGTCTTAGATCAACAGAGCAGGGTGAGTCTTTACGGAGCGGCTATCAGCTTTGGGAAGTGAGGAGGGTAAAAGAGACAATGTTGGAAAGGTTTGATGGCGCCAAGCTGTAAAAGATCAACGACAATGGACTAAGAGTTTTGAATTTCATCTCTCAGGTGGTCAGGGGAAAGTTTGCAGCTTTTGGGGAAGGGGAGATTCCAGGTAAAGGCCTGTGCTTTGACATCCTGTTCTGCGAGGGTCGAAGAAATACATCGGCAGCCCAGGGAGGCCTAAACAAAAGCTAGGCCACAGCCCGAAGTGGGGGAGCTGGACGTACTTCCGGCTTGGCCCGACGCAGGCGCAGTAAAGCAGTGCTCTTGAAAGGCCTTGGCCTGCCTTCTCAAGTGCGCATGCGCACAGATAGCATTCTGCAAGGGGCGGAGGCAGGTAATGCGAGGCGGGGAAACCCCTGTCCGCGTCCGACGGCGTCTAAGCTCTGGGCTTCGCACTGCTGCGGGAGGGTGAAGGCAGAGTCCTGGGGGTTATCAGTGGGGCTCGCTGCAAAAGCTAGCGCGGCCCCTGGGAACGGCAGCAGACTACGATGGACTGTGCCTTCGAGGAAGACGCCAGCGGGCCGCGCAATGTCGGGGTACCAGAAAGCGTACGGAGAGCCGAGCTGGAGCTGCATACTTGCCCAGGGGGCGGAGCCAGGGGTGGGGCCTGAAGCAGGTGGGCCACTCAGGGACCAGGCCAAGCTGCGCTTCCGCGCAAGGGGCGGACCCCGAGCGTGGTCGCCAGGTCAAGACCCCTGCGAACCTGCGGGGTCGCACCCAGAGAGGCGGCGCTTGATGGAACCCCAGCACCGGGGGCGTGGCTAGGGCAAGGACGCGGAGGGGTGAGAAGGTTCCCAACCAGAGGAAGCGGTCGGCTTAGCTGAGCGCGGTGTGCCCAGCCTGAGGCCTCAGGGGAAAGAGTGAGCCCTCGTCCTCCCGGCCAGGCCACACCTCTCCCTTGGCTTTCCCAGCGTCACACAGTCACCTCTGGGGGGTCAAGGGAGCCCCGGCCTACGGAGAGGAGGGGAGACCTGCAACTGGGGGGCAGTGCCTTGAAAAGTAAGAGGGCCTTCACATCCGGGCATAGTCAGGCTCTCATTGATCCCTAAACTCCATCCCCCGCCCTGCAGATCCACCTCTGTCCCTCTGCCCCTGATCTCCGTCCCTAAGGTTTGGTTCCAGGGCAAGGGCCTGGCTGGTCCGGCACCCGCGACAAAGCAGAGTAGGTGCAGGGTGTGACCATCTGCTTCCCAACAGACCAAATAAATGTTTGTGAGAGAATCCAAGGGGTGGCCCAGCTTCAAAGAACCCCTCGGGGAGCGCCAACCTCACCCTGAGCCAATGTCCCAGAGGCCTGTCCTTCTAATCGGTCCTGAGAACTTGGCTGGAGCCTCTGGGGGCAAAACCCCTTCCCCTGTCATGTCATGAACAACCCGCACAGACACAAATAATAGTGGCTTCTTTACTCCCTGAAGTCCGCTTTTCTCCACAGAATATTTACAAACAGGGACGAGGTAAGGGTGACTTCACCACCGCATGGGGTGGGGGGCAGTGCTAAGACGCGCCTCCGCGCGCTGGGAGAGTTCCTGAGGAGGGTCCCAGTGCCCCGAGGGACCTGAGCAGTGGTGAGCGGGTCCACAGCCGGGCTGAGGCTGGAGCGGCCGGCTCAGCCCAGGTCCGCGGTGGGCGAGCCCAGCTGTTTGGAGGCCAGGAGCAAGCGGGTGGCCGCACTCTCTGACTCGGCCTGCAGCCTCCGGTTGTTGTTCCGTAGGCTCCGCACCTCCTCCTCCAGGGCGGCCCTGTCCGCCTTCTCCTGCGGCGGGGGAGGCAGCTGTCACGGTGCTGGCTCCTTCCCAGGGCAGCCCTTAACTCCAGCCGACCCCAGCCCACCCTGTCACCTTCTGCAGGTCCTCCTGCAGCTGCCTGAGCATGGACTCCAGGTAAGAGACCTTCTCGGACAGGCTCCCGGGTTCTGGCCTGAGGACAGAGGGGTCAGGTCACCGGACCGGTAGGCCGGCACCTCTGGCTGGCTCCCAGGCCCACTTAAATGAGCCGGGCCAACTCCGGTGTTCGCAGACTTCCACGTCCGGGAAAGCAGAGCCCTGCCCGGGACAATGCTTAGCCCTCGAGGACGGGTGCAGACGGTGGTCACACGCACACAGGGAAGGGGCTAGATCGGCACAGGGAGGCTTACTCAGCATCAGCCTTTGGAGTTCCCTTGGCATCTCCGTTCTCCGGGATGGGCTGTCCTGTGGGGACACAGGGGTCGTTTGGGCAGGATGGTAAAGGAAGAAAGAGCCCCACCCTATCCTGGCTTCCATCCCCAGCGCCCTGGTGGCCTCACCCTCCCGGGACAGTGACTCTAAGATGGTGTTGCAAGTGGAGGCGATCTCCGAGATGGACTGCCACTCATCTTCCAGGGTCTCACTGCCCGCCTCCGACATGACTACAGGCACAAGGAGGTGGGCTCAGTCAGGGAAGCCCCAGCCAGCCCCTGTGAGCCCCCCATCTCCAGACCCCACCTTGTTCTAGACTCACTTTTGCTGATGGAGTTCCGCAGAGACAAGGTTCGTGGCAGGAAGGAGGCCCTCAGCTCTGGGGCCGGGTCACCCCTGTCCTCACAACCACTGGGGCTGCCTGGCCCGTCCTGGGGGGTATTAATGGGTATGAATGCAGGGACGGCCACCATCACCACTGTGCCCACCCCTGTTCTTTGGGCTCCAGAGTCTTGTTTCTGCTCACCTGGGTGGGGGGCGTCTCTCTGCCAGTACTGGGTGCTGCCGGCTTGGCTGTGGCGGCCAGGAGGAGGTCCGGGGTGGTGTTGGGCAGGACTGGGGCCTCATCTGACAGGGAGCTGGGGAGAGCAGGGACGGCTCAGCAAGAGAAGCTGCACCCCAGGGCCCCCGCTTTCACAGGCCATGCCTGTCCAGCCTCCCTGTGCTGGAGAAGAGGGAAGGCTGAGAGGGGGCACCTGCGGGGTGACGGTGAGTTCTGGCTATGCAGGAACTCAGTCCTCTCCTCAGCCAGATCCCCAGGCCCCGTGGGACTGCCACCGTCGTGCAGGCACACTTGCAGCAGCTGCTTCGCGACGGGCAGCAGCGTCACCACGCCTGGGGCCTCATCCTGCACCGGCTCTGGGGCGCCCCGCCGGCTGGGCTCCTGCAGAGATAGCGTGTACAGCTCCGAAAAGCTCCTGTGGGGAGGAGTGGCCAGTGTCAGGCAGGAAGGCCCTGTCCCCAGTGCCCTGCATCTCCAGCCCCATTCCCAGCTGTGCCTGAGGCTCATTTCCAGGAGGCGAGCTCTCCAAAGTCCCTAACAATGAAAAACGTTTGCCTGACTACTGGCCATTTTTCCAGGCCCGGTGCTGCCCCCGTGTATCCTGGGCAACTCACTCAGGACACTGATGTCTCCGTCTGTGAAATGGGCATAACAGTACTGGTTCACAGCTTGCCATGAGGCTTTAAATACCAACACAAGTAAATCACTTAGCATAGAGATCCAAAACCTGCCCGGGGAACCAAATCCAGCCTCTGCCATTTTCTGGTTTAGCAGATGTGACTGTTTCTGTACTCCTATGAGCCAAGAGTGGTTTTTACATTGTTAACTAGTTGAAAGAAATCAAAAAAGTATTTCATGACACATGAAAATCACTAAAATTCGAATTTCACTGTCCACAAATAAAGTCTTAGTGGAATAAAGAAAGCTCATGTATTTGCCGAGCGTCTATGGATGCTTTTGTGCTACAGCAGGGCTGTGTATGTACCTGGAGCAGAGACCAGCTGGCCCAGAAAACCTAAATATTTACTATCTGGCCCTTTACAGGAAAAGTTCGCATATCCTGGCTTAACGCAGCAGGCAATCCATAGCGTGTATGTATGTGTCTGTGGATAATGCTTAAGGGAAAAAAAAAAAAAAAAGCTGGGGCTGTAGGGGCGCCTGGATGGCTGTCTGTTGAGCCTCTGAGTCTCGATTTCGGCTCAGCCGTGATCTCGGAGGGTCGTGAGAGCCCCCGCCCGCGTGGGCTAGGCGCTGGGAGGGGAGTCAGCTCGAGCTTCTTTTTCTCCCTCTCCTCTGCCCCTCCCCCAACTCGTGCTCTCACACTCTAAATAAATAAATAAATGTTAAAACTAAAAAAAAAAGATGGGGCTGCTGTTGGATCTTGAGCAGGGAAGACAGCGTGCTGAAATGGCTTCACTCTGCATATGTGCCTCAAAGATTAAGAGACCTGGAATTCTCTGGAGAAGGAAAGCCTTCCTCACGGTGGGTATTCTAGGGGAAAGGCTAAGGCCCAGGCTCCGCGGTGGCCAGCGGCCAGGTCCTCCCACCTCCCCGCGTCGCCGCCCTGACCTGCGGGGCCGGCCGCTCTCGTCGGGGGGCAGGACGGTGACGCAGACCTTGGGCGCCGAGCGCAGCAGCTGGGCCGCGGCCTCGGAGCCCAGTGGGCAGCG
>NC_048233.1:84311134-84367477 GCF_002007445.2 Ailuropoda melanoleuca | reverse complement strand
CCGCGCGCACGCCCCACACCAGCGCCCCCGCCGCCTGCAGCTCGGTGCCCGGGCCCCGAGGGGGCGCCCGCCGCCTCCCGCCCAGGGAGGGCAGGCCGAAGCGCGAAGCCGAGTCCAGCGACGTAGTGGTCACCTCGTTGGTGGCCAGGTCCTGCAGGTACTGCTGACGCGTGCGCGTGGCCATGGCGTGAAACTGGCGTGCGTGGCCCGCTGCCTGCTCGCCGTTGAGCGCCTTGGCCAGCAGGAAGGCACGGAAGTCAGCGTTGGCCTGGAAGGGGCCTCCGCCCTGGGGCAGAGCTGGCCCAAAGGCCGGGGTGTCCTGGGTGCGGCTCACGGCCACGCTGAGGGGAGGGAGGCGGGAGTTAGGGGCATCCGGGAGGGCCCCTGACAATGGCAGCCCTGGGACCGCCCAGGCACCCACCTGTACGAGGTGTGTGGCGTGCAGGGCGCGTGAGCCCGCACTACTAGGAACACGTGCTGGAAGTGCGAGCGGATGGTGGTGGGGCAGAAGGGCTTGCTGCCGGGTTCCTGGAACACGATGGTCACGATGTCGTTGCCAATGTGGCGCTTCCGCAGGAGCTGGGAGTTAGATGGTGGGGGTGGGGGGTGTAAGCTGGAACTGTCTGTCGCCCAAGCCCCTCCTCATTCACTCAGGGCAGAGCCTGGGCGCCAGGGGCTCCCCCACCTGCCCCTGGTGAAGGTCTGGGTGTTTGTCTTTGGGGAGGGTTGTTAAGGCTCAAGAGAACTCAGGCCAAACTCAAATGCCACGGCCCACACAACACGCCTGCAGGGTTCCCGGAAGCCCTCGGCCATCCCCCAGCCGCATCCTAGCCCCCTCACACCTGCTGCTGGTTATTGGGGGTGTAAGGCAGCATCGTGGACACGTGGAACATGATCTCGTGGTCCTGGTACGTGGTGTAGAGTGAGTGCGTGCCTGTGGAATCCGCTGTGGCCAGGGAGTCGGGGACACAGAGGGAAAGGAAGGCGAATCTGCTGGAACTTGCCATCTCTACCTGCAGTCTGGAGCTCCCATGCCCCCAGCCAACAGGTGGACAACCGCTTCCCACCACCGGGCCATGAAGCCCAAGGGCCTCAGCTTTGGCTGCTCCCTTCCCTCCCCCCACAGGCTCCAGACTCCAGGCCAGGGTCGGTGTGGGGCTGCTGAGCTAGAATGAATACCAAAATGAGGACTGGCCTGCTATGAGGGAGGCGGGGGTGGGTGTCCCGGGAGAGGACAGATGTTGGCCCCAGCCCCAGCATGTGTGGAGCAGCTGAGCGTGGGAGGTGAGACTGGCGCTCTGTAAGGGGCTCGGGGGCACTTCCAACTAGGGAGGCAGGGGCTCTCCCCAGGAAGCTGGGCTGGTGGACTATGTGTGTGGCGGGGGGAGTGGTGCCCGCAAACTGCTTAGGCAGTAGGGCCTCAGGGCCTTGGGGGACAATCCTAGTCCCTCCTTCCAGCCTACGGCTTGCTTGGCCTCTGCAGCCCGAGACCCGCGTCCTCAGCCTACCCAAAGACTCCGCAACCCTGAGCCCAGGACAAGACGGGGCAGGGAAGTGACAAGGCAGTTGGTTCTCACCAAGGCTGTCTGCCCCCACTCCCCAGCCCCCGGGCCTCACTTTTCGTGTCCAGCTGGGCCCTGTAGCTCTCAAAGCCTTTGAGCCGCACCACGTCACCCAGCAGGGTGAGGAACTGCATGAAGGCCGGTCCTGCCTCCTGGTTGTTGTACATCTCCTCCTCCGAGCCCTGGCCCGCACGGCAGTACAGGATGCCCACCTTCCGCTGGAAGCTCAGCTGCAGGGGAGGGCGCAGACGGGAGGCCCAGGCCTCAGTCCCTCGGGCCCTGCGCCCGCCAGGTCTTAGGGAGTGACCTGGAGGCTGGGCTGTCTCTACGTGTGGCCCTGAGCAACCCCCCCCCCGTCTCCTCTGGGTCTCCACTTATAAGAGGGTTCAGTAGGTCCTGCTGCCAGTGCTCGGGAGGGCAAAGTCACAGGTGGGAAGGGACCAGGAGGGGGTTGGTTCTCATGTGACCGCAGAGGAGGTGATTCGTGGCAAGGACCCCGGGCAGAGTGTGCTTGATCCCAATAAATGTTCACATTGTCATCCTCCTTATCTCAAGGCTAGCCTGTCCTCCCCTCCCTCGAACCCCAGGCACCCCCAGCATCCCCAGCCCAGCCTCTGGAGGACTTGAGCCCCGCACCACCTTCGCTCACCCTGCTCCTGGCTCCTTTGGCTCGTTTCCGTCAGGGTTAATCGTGCAGAGCTCAAGGTGCTTTGGCCCCTCCGGCTCTGGCTTCCTTTCTTCATATGAATCTTGTCTACACCCACAGGCCCCACTTTAAGTTGGTCCCTCCTAACCCCTGCAGCCCCGCTTCCACCCCAGCTCGCCCTGAAAGCCCACGGGCATGGCTTCCTCCTGGCGCACTCTCACCATAGCGGGCACTTGGAACAACTGGAATTTCACTTTGCCTGAGACCCTAGCAACCCCACCGTCTCCAGCCTGGGCCCCTTCTCCACCCACGGTCTTTGCCCTCAGTGACTGCAACAGCCGTCTCCACAGGAACACACTCTCCAGTCTCTGCCTCCAGCCCAGACCTTTCTTCTGAGCTCCAGACATACTTCTCCAGCTGCCCAGATGTCCTTCCCTCACCTTGGCACCTCATCTCCTCACTGGATGCTCCCATCCCACCCATCTACCCCTGGACTGTCACCCCCCGCCCCCTTCACCTCTGCCATCATCACCGCCAAGTCTGGTCTGGATGACTGCAACAGCCTTTGGCCTGGCCTCCCTGCCCCTCCAATCTGGCCCCCATACTGCAACCAGAGAGCTGCTCTACCTCTCATATCTTCCATGGCTCCCCAGTGCCCCCACCACCAAATGCAACCCTTCCCCACCCCTTCCCCCAAGCACGACCCCAGCCACACAGAACTGCCTACAGGACCCCAATGTGACCTGCTCATAGTCTCTAAGCTTTCACACAAGTCATTCCTTCTGCCCAGAAAATGCCTGCTCTTCCTAACTCAAACTCTGACATTTCTACCATGATGCCAAACCCCTAGCCAAGGCAGGACTGTCAAGACTACCTTGGTGCCCCACGGAGCCTTCAACATTCCCCTTTCACTGCTCCACGATCACCCATGATTCTCTGTGGGTCTCTCTCTCTCTCCCCCCTGCTGGCTGTGAGCTATTCAAGGACAGCACCTGGTCTGGACATGTTCCCAGCACCAAGATGTGAGGAAATGTTTGTTGAATGGCTGACTGAATGACACAGAGAAGAATCACAGCCAGTGGGCAGCCTTCAGCACAGACCAGGGAAGGACTTCCAACCGTCTGAGCGGTCCCACAGTGGAACAGGCAGCCCCAAGGCGTACACACCCCACACTGAGAGGACACTAAGCAGCACCCTGCAGGGCAAGTGGACAGGGCGTACAGGAAGGGGCGCGGGTGGTCAGACCAGTGCTTCTCAGTTGAAATGTACATAGGAATTAACTCCAGATCTTCTTAAAGTACAGCCTCGGATTAAGTAGATCGGGGGCTGGGCCCCAAAATCTGCATTTCTAACAAGCTCCCAGATAATGTGACTGCCGCTGGTCTACAAATTTTACCTTGAGAGGCAAGGTTCTGGATGACCTCTGCTGCCCTCTCTGAAAAGCCAGCTCTCCTGGGTCACTGTCCAGCCCAGGGTCAGGGTCAGGGCTAGGCGGCTGGGAGGAGGACAGGCTGGGCTCTGACCAGGTGTAGCTGTTAGGCTGGTGGGGGCGGGGGGAGGGGGGCGACAGCCACTCACCACTTGCTCGTCCAGCGTGAGCAGCGTGCGTGGCACCTTCGGTGAAGCTGAGCCCAGGCGCAGGCAGGTCGGGCTCAGCCGCGGGGCCACATGTTCCAGAATCTTCCTAGGGGACAGGCCTCGCGGGGGCCCCGGCGGCAGCGCATCCTCCGAGATGGTGCCGCGGAGGGTCCGGAGCTGAGGAGGGGATGGAGGGATGCTCAGAATCCATACGGGTTCTCGAGGAGGCAATCCGCGGTCTGATCCCGCGACCCCAGCCCACCTGTGTGGTCCTCACGATGATGCGGTAGCTGTGCACCGTGCCCCCTCCGCTGCCTTCCTTCTCTTCCCGCCGCAGGCTCACTGCCACTGGACCCAGCACCTCATCCAGTCCGAAGAAGTTCTGATGTTCTGGAGGGAAGGGGGCCCCCGCCCCGGGCCGTGGATGACGGGTCCCACAGCTCTGGGAGTCCCACCCGGGCTCGGCCACGCCCATCGCTAAGCCCCGCCCCCGCCCCGTCCGAGCACTTAGTGCAGACCCTAGCACTTAGTGCAGACCCGAGCACTTAGTGCAGAGCAGACCCGAGCACTTAGTGCAGACCCGAGGCTAAGGCCCACTCCCTCCGCTGCCGCGCCCACATCCTACCAAGCCAAATTCCTACGTGCTGGCTCCCTGACGCTTGGCCCTATGCCCCGGCCCTCGGTGGCACCGCGCGCCGCACACCTTGCCTTCGACGCAGGGGGCCAATGCTTGCCTGCTTCCAGGCCCAGATCCTGCAAGGCCCCCCGCACGCCACGCCCATGTGCCGCGGCAGGATGTACGGGGCCCTCCCCTCCGGCCACTGATGGGAACAAGGTTCCCACAAGGGTGCAGAGGTTTTCAGACCTCAGTTTTCACCTCACAGAAGCATTTATAGGAAATCTCTCCCCAGCCCGGAGGGGTAGGAGGATGAACCAGCTGGAGGCCGGAGGCCTTAGGGCGGTGGTTAAAGCTAGGCTCCACAGGGCAGTGTCGGCCCCAGAGTCAGAGCCTGATCCTTCAGATGGCCTGGGAACTTGGGGAAAGGACAACTCCTGAGCCCCACTGTGGGCCCCTCAGGTGACGGGGGCTGCTGCCCGGCCAGGCAGCCCTCCCCTTACCTTTGCCATAGAAGTACTTGCGGTAGTAGCCAGCCCCCAGGTCTGCGTGCTCCAGGCTGTAGGCCGAAGTTCGGTTCTGGGGCTCCTCCAGGACGGACACGGCGGCGTTGGGCAGTGCAGGGGGCACCGGTGGGGACACGGGTCCACCCAGGCCCAGCTCGCCCTCACCCCCAAGCTCACTCACAAAGCCAGGCGCTTCAAGCAGCAGGTCCAAGCTGGCAGCTCTGTCCTCAGCAGGGGCCGGAGTCCCAGAGCCGGCCTCTGCGTGGCCCCCTGTCCCCCGCGGCTTTGGAGCCCAGTCAAAGAGCAGACTCTGCACGTCATAGTGGGCAAACCAGTGGGGCTCAGGCACTGGCGGGAAGGCGGGCTCTGGCTCCTCGGCCGGCAGCCCCAGCAGGGCCAGCGGGTCAGTGAAGAGCCGGGTGGGGCCTGCGGCGGGGCGGCCGGCCTCCTCGTGACTGTGGGCACGGGCACGCGGGCTGGCTGGTGTGGGGGGTCGGGCCTCGCCTGCGTCGCTGCCGCTGCGCAGGAGCGGGCCCCGGGCCGGCCTCGGCTCGAAGGTGTGCGGGGTCAGTGGGGGCCGTGCTGGCTGGCGCAGCTTGCGGGCGAAGAGGTCATCGGTGGGCGCAGGGGCCGCGCCCCGCCGAGGGCTCCCCACGCCGCCGGCCCACATGGGCGTGCCGTGGGCCTGGCTCTCCGGGGGCCGGGTCGCATTGGCGGGCACGGGTGGTTGGTGCCCAGGCGGCAGGCCAGTTCCTGCCCTGAGGGAGGAGGGGGCTGCTCAGAGGGGCCTGGGGAGAAAACAGGAACCCAGGCCCCCAGCCTGGTCCTCCACCACGCGGGTTGGCTTCCGGCCCCCTCCGCGACCATCAAAGCCGCTTCCGCTTTCCTGGCCACTTCCTCGTCTGCCTTGGGCTGAGGTTTCCAGCCCCCTCCTCCAGCTAAGCTCTGGGCAGGGCCAGGGGCTGGGCGGTCCGGGCCTTGGCCCTGGGGGTCTTGGAATCTGGGCGGCCCCGGGGCTGCCAGGGTCCCTCAGTTCCCACTCACACACCTTGGCCTTGGCCTGGGCCCAGGATGAGGGTCCCCACCAAGTCCTGGCCCAGTTGGACCAATGATTTGTCCCGGCTGGGACGGGAAACCCATGGGGCCACTGGTGTCTGGGTCCAGCCCACTTGACAAAGGGAGGACGTCCTGTCCCCAGAGACCTTCCTCCCTGCCCCTCCCACTTCCTCCAGGGTCCCTGAGGAGCTGAGCACCCAGAAGCTGGGTCTCAATGCCCTGGCCCTCATAGCTTCAATACCTCAAGGACACAGGGGTTCCCAGGGGGCACTGGCAGGGCAACAGAAACGGCAAAAGGACTTCCTTCGGTACAGGAAGTGGCCCCAACTCTGAGCCCAGCCCCCTGCCCAGCCCGATATCCTGAGGAAGGTGCTGGGGTCACACCAGCTCCGTCATGGGACCCATCACCCTGGCCTGAAGGACAGGCACAGCCAGACTCACTCTCTGCAGGCGACTGTGGCCATGCCTGGGGGCAGGAGAAGGAGTCACATGGATGGAGCCCCTTTGCAGGAACTGGGACCATAGGACCTCTGCCTACCTGGACTCACTGATGCTGACAGGGAAGTCTGAGCCTCATGTGACAAATGGTCAAACTGAGGTTCAGATAAGGGGAGGCTCTTGCCAGAAGTAATTCCGCATTACAGCTAGGATTTGAACCTGGGTCTGTCACCCTTCCAGGCCTAAACAGGGCAGCACCTGCCCACTCCTGTCCCTGTGTGTATAGGTGTGAGGTGAATGGGGGTTGGGCTGAGGCTCAAAGTCTCACAGGATGTAAGACTGAGACACCCAAGGCTCCAGAGACCTGCTAAATGCGGAAATGTGTCATGACCAAGGGCAGGTGCAAAGGGTGGCGTGAGAAAGTGGCGGGGGAGCCACCCAGGTGGACCCAGGTTGGTGTGGGCAGGCAGGGCAGGGATGTGCGATCCTCCACTGGGAACACAGACAACTGCCGGCACGTCTTCGTGCATCCTCCAGTGACACTGTGTGGCTGGGCTAGAACAGGGTGGGGGCAGAGGCTCCATGCAGCCCTCTTATAAAGCTCCAGGACCATGCAAGTGTAGGCCTCCAAGCTTGGGGTGCCTCCTCCCATAGTTTCTCCTAGAACAGTGTCTGACACCGACCCCGAGCCTCTGTTCTCTCATCTCTAAAGTGGGGTTAACCCTTCTGCCCTTTCCCAACACCACTGGGAGACTGAAAGGAGGTTCGAGAGTGTGAAGCTGGCTATGTGTTAAGAATGTGGTGGTGAGGCAGGCCCTTGCTCCATGTGCCAAGCTCTTGGGCCTGGGCTGTGATGTGCGTGTTGAGGTGGGAGGGGACATGAGAGGGGAGCTGTGTAGGCCCCTGCTCCATGTGGGCCCAGCTCTGTGTACGTGGGTGTGCACGGCCCATGGGCTGCCTCTTGTTCTGGGCCAGGGCTGGGCTCTGGCCCTGCCTTGGGGGGTGTTCTTGGGCTCTGCCCCCCACCCGGCAGCTTCACACAGGGTCCATTGAGGCCGGGACATTCCTCGCAGCCTGTGTCACTGGGGGGAGAGGGCCGGCCCCGCCCCCACAGATCCGGAAGGCCTGGCTGCCCCAGGAGGAGGCGCTGGAAGCTTCCCAGCACATCTGGAGGTCATGACCCCATTTCTGCTGCCAGGGGGCGCGACAGATGTTTCCTCCCAGGCCAGACCCGAGACTGGGGGGCGGTGTGCAAAGGCTGGTGAGGAGGCCGCCCCGAGATCAAGGGAGCCCCAGGACAGGGGGAGCCCCGCACACAGCCGGCAGCAGGGGCAGTCGCCAGCGCCGCCCAGAGGAGTTGGGGGCCGCCTCATCCAATCGCCCTCACACCGGCCGGACAGGGCCGGGCCGTCACGCAGAGTGGCGGCCGCCGGCCGGACGCAGGGGACTGGACGTGCTGACTCGGGACTGGAGCCCGGACGGAGGTTCGGAAGGTGCAGGAGGCGAACGCGGCAACGACCCCCCTTCCACATACACACCACCCGGGCCCACGCCAAGCCACCTTTTCCCGTCCGGCCCGACCGCGGTGCTTCCACTCCCCCGCTCCCGCCGGTACCTCTGGGGCTCCCGCCTGGTGGCCGCCTCCCGCGCTGGGGTCCCGCTGCCTCTCCCGCTACCGCTCGGGCGCTGGCTCCGCCTAGGGGCGGGGCCGTGCCAGGGGGCGGGGCCGTCGCGGAGGGGGCGGGGCCGGCCTGGGAGCAGTCCGCGGCGGGAAGCCCCGAGGGCGGGGACTGGAGGCCAGGCGTTGGGAAGGCTGGCGCGCAGTACGAAGCCCCCAAACGGAGCCAGGCCCAGTCCGGCCGCGCTGTTGGGCCCCCAAGCCTCAGCTGAGACACGCAAAAAAGTGTACCTGCCTTCCAGACCAACTGGGAGGACTACAGCAGGATTCCTAGTGTTTAGCAGCCCCTCCCCTCCCCTCGCACCCCTCCACTGGGACCAGAACACAGCAGGTGCCCAGAAACAGTGACTATTTATGAGCACTTACTAAGCACTAGACCTGCTCTCCACACGCTCTCATTCTTAAAACACCTTAGACAGGTGTCCTCTTTTCTTTATAAGAGGACAGGTGTCCTCTTTTCTTTATAAGGTTCAGAGAAAGGCTTTCGCCAAGGTCAAGGCTGATAATCTTAGGTACTAGCCTCATGAGTTGGAAGTCTTTGAAAATACAGGGGTGAGAAACTGAACAAAATGAATTTCAGATCAAGGCTTAAAGGGGAACAGTCTTATGAGGAAGGGGACGTAGGCCTACTTGAACCCCACCTGGGTCTTACCACTATCTCCATCATAACCCGGCCCCACATTCTTCATCCCCCTCTCTGTGCTCATCTACCCTGACCTGGCCGTCCTCCTCTATCCTCCACCCAAACATTCCCAGTCAGAAAAAGAAAACACGAACCAAAATCAAAAATAGTGTTATTAATTCTGGTGTCTCCGAAGCACGAAAAAAAAAAAAGAAAGAAAGAAAGAAAGAAAAGAAGAAACCACCCTTCCCACATTTCAGCCCCAGGTCCAGGCCAGGGGGTTGCCCCTGCAGGCAGTACAGGCCCAGGGGCCAAGTCAAGTCAGTCCTGGCCACGGGCTCGAAGCGGGACCAGCCCATGGATTTGGCTTTTAGGGCCTGGCTGGAAGGCTGCCTGCCTCAGTTTGGGGAGCCCAGGCCCTGGACTAGGGATCAGAGATCAGGGATCACGGTCACACGTCTGGGCCACTTAGTTCTGATACTCTGGCTAAGGCAGCCAGAAGTTAGGGTTCAGATGTGGAAGCCAAAACCACTCAGTTCTGTGGTCCAGCAGAGAGGGCCAGAGACCAGGGATCCAAGTTACTGAATCCTGGGGCTGGGATCCAGAGGGTACCAGGCTGCTCAGTACTGATGCTCCAGCAGGGGCTGGGCGGCTGGGCTCTCACGCTCCTCAGTAGGGGCAGGCCAGTCACCCAGGGTCCCAGTGGGTGTGCCACTTTCAGGAACACTGCTGTCCAAGCAAGGAATGTCCTGGGCTGCTCTGGGGGGCGAGGAGGCGTTGGTGCTGATATCCGGGCTGAGGCTGAGGTCTAGGGGCGCCTAGCAGAGGGAAGAGAGGTTGGTGGAAAAGCAGACCTGAGTAGCTCAGGACCCAACCCTTCCACAGGACCCTTACCTGAGATTTGGGCGTGCCTCCTTTGGGGCTCCCTGAGGCTGGCTCCGCCTCAGATCCCCCTAGCCCCTTCCGACCCCCCAGGCTCCACTTCCCACTGGGACCCTCCGAACTGAGGAGACCGGGGCCAGGGGGCCTTGAGGGCCGGGGACCCTCGGTGGGGGCGGGGGAAGCAGGGGTTGGTCCAGGGAGTCGAGGGGGTGGCCACTGCAGCAGAGGAGGGGGGCGCCCGTCACCAGAGCCGCTCAGAGAAGGCCGAGGGCCCCAGCCTGGGCCGGGAGGGAGGGGCTGGTCACCACTGCCTGTAGAAGACAGATAAGAGGCTCGAGACCTCAGCTAGGCTGTCCTTGCCCACTGGCTCAGGCCGGCCTTGCCAGCTCACCTGCTGTGTTTTCAGGTGTGGGGTGTGCCAGGGGGGGGTTATTGCTGAGGGAGGTCAAGCCACCGCCTCCGCCACAGTCCGAGTCGTCCACGTTCCCGCCGCTGTTGCAGCCGGCACCGCAGCCCTTATGAAGCCTGGGACAGGGGCGGAGGGGAGGGTCGGGTTGGCAGGGGGAGGGCCCGAGACCCCAGAGCCGCCAAGTCCCCAGCGCTAGGACATGCCAGCTAACATCTCTGAGCCCCAGGATCCCGTCTCTAAGGGATTTTGCCATCTACCCCGCAGGGTCTTCTAGGAGAGGCATTATCCATAAGGCCACCTTCAACGGTGGGAGAGCAGCACGAAGGCGGGTCAGCTCTGGGACGGTGTCGGCTCTTGGGGCCCAGTCCTGGCTCCAGCACTTCCTCCCCTGAGCCCCAGGGGGAAGTTGCTTCACCTCGCCGAGCCTCTGCTTCCCACGCCGGGCCCTCAGCCCCCCGGGCTCGGGGCGGCGCTCGGGGCTCACCTCTCCCAGCTGTGCAGAAGCCAGCGGGCAATGGCGCTCAGGCTGACGGGGCCACCCCACAGTGCCCGCAGCTGGGGGTGGCTGCCGGCCAGCGAGGTGGTGAGGGGCGACACATAGATGGGGTAGCCCAGCGGCTGGTCGCAGGAGGAGTTGATCATGTTGCGCAGCGCCTGCTTGGCGTTCTGGATACTGCCGCGTTCGGGGTTGCGGTTGCGCAGAAACACCAGCTCCTGCTGCTGCCCGGCCCACAGGCCGCGGACGCACTCGCGGTTCACCTGCGGGCGGCCCCGCGCAAGCGTCAGGGGGCCGGTGCCAGGCAGGGGGCGGGGCGGGGGAAGGGCCCTCCCCCCACCTTGATGACGCGGAAGCTGAGGTGCCGCCGGTTGAGCATGATGATCTTGTACTCATCCGAGGCGTCGTCCAGCACGTGGCGCAGCGCCAGCAGCGAGGGCGTGTTGCTGAGGATGGCGCTGCGCCAGGCCGGGTCGCCCTCGTGCGAGATGACCAGGCGCTCCTCGTTGGCGGCGATGGCATCATACAGAGCGGCCGGCTCCTCGTACTCATCTGGGGACGTGAAGTGGTCCTGCGGGGCCGACGGGACGGCTGGGTCAGTGGCCCCTGCCCTGGAGAGGGGCTTCGCCCCCCACGCGCCCACCCGACCTGGGCACACCTCTCCCCACCTGGTGAAGCTTGAGGGCCATGCGAACCCCGGGCGCCACCACACGATGAAGCAGGTCCATGTCAGCGAAGACCCACTCGTCACGTGGGGAGGTGATGCGGAAGTCCCCCTTGAACAGGGCGTGCAGGCCGTAGAGGAAGGGCTCCAGGCTGGGGAAGAGGAGGACGGCTGAGCGGGAAGGTCTCCGGCTCTGAGCTGGAACCGTTCACGCTGGGCCTCCGTTCCCCCATCCTGACAAGGTCAGTCCAGGTCCCTCATGGGGCGGTGAGGAACGGGGCAAGGTCTAGAACTGGGAGGCGCCTTGCCCACGGGGAAGAGTCCCCGCTGAAAGAAGGGCTGATGTGGTTCCTGGGCGCCGCCGGCCTGGAGCTCTTTGTGGAGGGGGTAGAGGGAAACACAGGCAGCCCGGCTGGACCCGTTGCACTCACCTGGCAGACATGCTATGCGAGGCTGTCCCCAGGGCCCGTCGGCCCAGCACACACAGACCAAAACACAGCGTGACCAGCGGCGAGTTCCAATCTTGATCCACAGGCTGCGGCACAAGGACCCCATCCCCAGAGCCCCGCTCAGACCCAGGACAGGGAACTTGCGGTGGGGGCTAGGGCCCAGACCAAGGGAGGCTGAGAGCAAGAGGAACCCATACAAGGAAGGGAGAACTGGGGTGGGGGGTAGCCCCAGGGTAGTGGGGGCCGGACCTGGCTGCGCCGGGAGGCGCAGTACTGGATCCACTCAAGGTGCACCGCACAGAAGGCAGGCAGCGAGAGGCCAGAGAGGCGAAGGTCATAGTCCTCATCCACACTCAGGGAGAAGGTGGGGTCCGAGTCAGCGTAGCCCGGCGCCCTCACAGGCCGCAGGGCCGCTGCGATGCCCTCGTGGCTAAGCCACGCCTCCAGCTTCGGTGAGCGGCTCACGTAGTAGATGATGCTCTGCGGGGAGAGGGCAGGTGTCAGAGCTGGGGCGGTGGCTGGGGCCGGGCCCTCGCCGTGGAAGAGAAAGGACCAGGACGCCTCCCAGGACACCCACCTCGCGTCTCCTCTGAGTTCCCTGATGCCACATCAGGCTAGTCTGCTCCCCTCTCCGAGGCCAGGGAGGAGTGAGAGTGCTGCCAGGAAGCACACCCCCTTACAAAGCATCCCCTAGAAGGTTCCGCGCTGTGGCAAGCACTCGCCTGCTTGCTTCAGGAGATCCCCCGTTTGTAAGAGAGACTGAGGTTCAGAAAGACAGGAGACTTGCCTGAGGTTACCCAGCAGGGCAGACTAAGCTAGGATTCGAGCCCCCAGGACCTCCCACACCATTACACTGTGGGATCCAGATCTGAGAGGCCTTGGAAGGTCAGGCTGAGGTAGTGGGGCTGCCTGCAGGCCAGTGGGACCTAAGTGCCTGCGGGTCATGGGTCCCTTTAGGCAGGTGAGGTCTCACAGCCACAGGGCATTCCTCTCAGAAAAAAGGCAAAGGCACAGTAACTGTGTCCGAAGTCAGAGGCTCCTATATCCTTTAAGGGGATGCTGGTTGCAGAACAGGGGTTTGAGCCAACAGAAAAGAGCTTCTAGAAGGCAGACCAGCAGGATGGATGAGCAGTGTGAGGCTGGCAGTTGGCAACCAGCAAGGTTATCGGGCTTCCATGTGCCACCCTGGGATGGAGCTGATGGGGCTGGCCCCGTGCCCGGGTGCAGGGTGGGAAGTCCAGGGCTGGGGAGGGTGCTGCAGCTGGCCATGAACAGAGGGCACCCAGGCAGGAGAAGTAGGAGCGTCCAGCAGGGTAGCTCTGTGGGGTACGCAGGCTCGAGGGGCTGCCCTCAACAGCCGCCACCCCACAGAGGCACTGCCCCTGGCAGCCCCGACTCACCCCTCCAAACTTCAGCCCACACTCTCTGGCAGAGCATTCCCCAGGTCCTCCGGACACCGCTACCCGGCTCTAACTGTGCCCAGCCTGTGAGGCTGCCGTAGCCGTGGCGAGTCAGCTTCCCCATGGGACAGTAAACTTGGCAGGGGTGGGGCTCATCTCAGCCTGCCAGCCAGGGCCTGGCTGGGTGCCTGGTGCACTGCCACGAGAAGGCCGCATTGGCCTTGAGCTGGGCTTGCGGGAGGCAGCAGGGTGACCTGCGTAAGGGCACTTCTCTGATGGGGTTGGCGGGGGGAGGTGGACAGAACTGTGACCCCTGGATGACCTGAGGCTGGGAATGTCCCTGTCTGGACCTCAGCCTCTTTCCTGGTGAAGGTGAGGGGCACGAGGCTCACACACTCTTCCCTAAGGGTGGCTGGGTGGACGGGAAAAACGACAGAGGAATTACAGTGTCTCTGACGTGTGTCACAGATGGGATGTCTACGGAGGCAAGAGGACAGCTGGCAGGTGCAGAGGACTGCCCTAGAGAGAACCTCAGGTGAGCAGGCTTCCCTGGGCCCTGACAAGGCCCCCCTGCCTGCCAGGCCCTGCACAGGGAGCCCCAGGGCACATACTAAGAGGGCACGAGAGAGCGTGGACAGGAGCCACCCTCGCCTCACTGCCGCAGTGCCCTTCCTCCGCAGGCCGTCGTTCTCGCCCTCTCACAGAGCTCCAGGGATCCCTCCTCAAGGGGATAAACGGAGGCACAGCAAAGGAGGTGACATCCCAAAGGAGGCTTCCCAGAACCCAGTCCAGGGCTCCTGCTGGACGCCACACTGTGCCTCACAGCCCTCAGCACCACCCAGGAGGCCTGGGCCCGGGCCTGAGCCCAGCTCCGCCACCTTCTCCTGATCCTGGGGCCTCAGGCTCATCGCTTCATTCTGCCCGTCAACTTCCACCACTGAGACATCGGGAGCCCTCTTGGAGGGTGTGGTGGGCTTCACCCAGCTCAGGAGCGGTGCCTGGCTCAGAGGCTGCCCCTTGGTGGTCACCACTGCTTGGCAGCCGCTCCTATGATTATCATTTACCACCCCCACTGTCAGCATTATTGGCACTCCGTGCTAATGGGAGTGGGGCAGGGTCCTGGTGGTCTAGAAGGCTGGCCTCCGCAGCTGCCCTCCCCAGGACCAGCAGCCCAGTGAGGGGGACCCATGCACATGCTGCCCACCTGCCCGAATACCCACTGTCCAAGGTGCATCTTCCAGAGGAGGGTGACAGCAAACCCTGCCCCCCCACAGCCCACTGCTGGAGCCACACGAGCTGTTGGGGCCCGAGGCCTGCTGTCCAGTGGTGGGTGGCATCTTGGAGGATGCTTCCACTCTCTAAGGCCTCTGCTTCCCTTGGGCAAAACGGGTTCCCAACCACCTAGATGACACTCAGACGCGGCCGGTCGGCGAGCACTCGTTAGCCGGGAGCCCTGCTGCCCAGCCACCCGCCGGCCGTACCTTGACGTAGTAAGTGATGAGGATCTTGCGGAGATCGAACACCTGCAGCATGGAGGCCGCGTTATTGTCACTGATGCTGTAGCCCTCCAGCACGTACTTGCTGGCCGTCACCTCCCAGGCCAGCCAGCGCTGCCCGAAGGCGGCATTGAAGGACAGGACCCGCGGCAGGTGGCCAGGCTCGCAGCAGCAGCAGCCCTCGTCCTCCTCCACGCCCTCCGTGATGGCCTCTACCTCGCGCTGCTGGCAGTATGTACCTGGGGGTGGGGGGGCGCCCAGTCAGGGGGCCACCAGGACCTCCCTGCCTGCCCCTCTCGCGAGAGCCCAGGTCTTCGCCAGTGCCTGGGGCTGCTGTGAGCAACCATTACTGGACTTGGACTAACAAACGAACCGCTCCCCCTCCAGACGCCCAGAGGCCACGGCAAAGACTGAAGCTCAGAGAAGAAGTGACCTGCTCAGGTTCGCCGTGCCCGTGAGCCGTGCCTCGAGCCCCTCTGTACCCTCAGAAGCCTCTTCGGAAGCTGACATCCAACATGCGCGTCTTCCTGAGGCCAAAGAGCTGGCTCGCTCACCGGGGGCTACTCGCGGCACCCAAACTGGAGCCAAGCCCAAGACCAGAGCGCACGCCGGGGGCAGCTGATGGGCGAACCCAAAGCTCCGGGCCCACGCTTCCGCCAGAGCAGCCTGCTCGGTCCCTGTGCACCCAGAGTCAGGGCAGGGACACGGCTTGGCCAAAGGAGACCCTGGCCCCCTCACCACTCACGCTGGGAAACCCAGGCCTAGGGAGGAAGAGTGCCTTGCTCAAGGTCACCCTGCAAATCAGGGCAGGGCTGGGCTAGAATCCGGCCCTCACACGCCATGAAATGCAGCGGCTTGCGTCAGGCCTAGGCCCCGCAGCTCACCCCGGAACTCAAGGCCACGCAGCTGGAAGGTGACGAGGCCATTGCCGACCTCGATGAGGTGCACCAGGGCGTTGAGGTAGTCAGAGGCCAGGACAAAGCAGTCGCCGGGGCCGTAGTTGCCCCAGCGGCCCAGCACCAGGTCCCCACATAGCGTGTGCTGCAGCGAGCGCGTCAAGTGCTCATAGAAGATGGAGTTGAGGTTGTTGTCGTCGGCGCCTGAGACCCAAGACAGAGAGACAAATGGACAAGATGACAAGTAAGCAAGTCCCCCTCTCTAGGGAGGTGCCGCCCTAAAGCCCCCCGGATGGCCGAGTACATACCGGGGTTCCGATCCAGCTGTGTGACCAGGCGGGTGTTGGAATGATCCACACGTTTAGTGCTGTTTAGACAGAAAGAAAAACACAGTTGGCCGACAGGTTCAGATGACAATCCCTGCCAGCCCACCACTGCATCCTCATAACCCACACCCCTGTTCTCTGGGCAGATGCCATGAGAGTCCCATTTCACAGGAGGCCGAGGCTCCGGAACATAAGGGAACTGCCCCAGGACTACACGGCCAGGAAGCCCAAGGGTCAGCCTGAGGCTTGGCCTGACTCAGGTCTTGCCCTCATCAATCAGCCAGCCACCTGAAGCCCGCCGTGCTCAAGCACTTGCACCCTTGCTGCGGCCCCTCTCTGCACCCCACCCTGCCGGGGCCCCAAGCTCCCTTCCCTTCCAAGGCCCCTCTGGGTGAGGCACCTGCTCCCTCAAGACTCACTTGTAGTCGCGCTCCCAGAACTTGAGGGGCCGCGCGTAGGACATGATGAAGACAGCGCTGCCCAGCAGGGGGTTGAGTGGCGTGGAGAAGAGTGCCGAGAGCAGAGCTTGAACGAACAGCATGGCCGAGTCTGGGCACGAGTCAAGGAGGTGGCAGGCACACATGACCCTCCCTAGCCTCCCTCATCACTCTTTAACTCTCATCAACCTGCCCCCATCCAGGCCACCGCCCTCCCTGCACCGCCCCCCCCGCCCCGCACGCGCCCCCCCCCCAGGCCGCAGAGGGCAGGCTGGGTACGAGGCACGGCAAAGGGCTGGGCGAAAGCATGGAAAGCGGAGCCCCAGGTGATCTGCCAGGGCGCGATGTAGGTCAGCACAAAACGCAGCTTATACAGCAGGTCCCACAGCTGCCAGGGTCGGAGAGGGGAAAAGGAAAAGATACGCAAGTCACTCACAGAGATGAAGTCGGCCAAGTACCCATTCCGAGCCTTGGGGCCACTCCAGTGGCTGCCCATGTGGGAGTCAAGCTTAAGATCACTCCCAGCCCTTTCTGTCTGGACCTGGCTCAAAGCACCTGTTCCTGTTAGCAGACCCTCTAAGGGAGCATTAGCCGTCTATTTGCAAGACCACCCCGGAAGCTTCCTATTTTTGTCCCATGTCGCAGATGGGAAAGTTCAGAAAACGCAGGGCAGGACGACGACATGCTCAAGCCATCAGTCACTGATGAAACTGGACCCTGACCATGATACTGCAAATGGAGATGGGCCCCACCCTCAGAGAGCAGCACAGTCTGGATCTCCACCATCCTGGACCAGACCAGAAAACCAGACTAGAATGCCCAGGTAAAAGAGAAAAAGGCTCAAGGCCATGCTGGGGTCCCACAGCAGGCACCACCATAGGCCTCGGGTAGTGCCAGGGAATGATTCCCCCCACCCCGAACCCCACATCAGGGGGTCCCATAGTCTGGCAGAACAGCCTAGAGCTATCCAGGCCCTAGGGGCTTCTGAAACTCAGCTCTTAACTGCTCCCCAGGGCTGTGGCTGGCAAAGGGGCAGAGCTCAGAGGTTGGCATCCAGAGGAGAAGGCTAAGTCTTAACTACCTAGTAACTGCTCACAAGGAAGGCAGTGAAGGGCCACGACTCATAGAACAGGCAGCGAAGTCAGATGTGGATTCAAGTCCTGGCGGGTCACCCATTCTCTGGGGGACCTGAGGCAAGTCACCTTAGTGCTTTAAACCACCGCTTCCTCTGCCCCTGGGGAACCCGCTGCGGAGGCACACGGCAGGGCTGACGTGGGGCAGCAGCTGGCAGGGCTGCAGGCCCCTGGGGAAGCTCTCCCCGCTGCCAACTCACACAAGTTCTGCTCCCGCCGCACAGCCCAGAGCCTGCAACGTGGCCACCAGCTCACCTTGCTGCACAGCAGGGACATGAGGAAGTAGTCGAGCAAAAAGCCCTGGGACAGGCGTGGGTAGTCGAAGTGGAAGAGCAGGACGGTGAAGGCCAAGGTCAGGTACTGCTGGGGTGGGCAGCAGAAGGCTGAGCGTAACAGCTTCAGCCCAGCCACGGTCATCAGCAGCGCCCGGCAGCTGGGGGTGAGGAGCAGGCGCTATGTGGCAGATGGGACTCAGGGGGCCGGGGGGGGCCCAGCCCTCCCCGGCCCTGGCCTGGGCTCTGCCGAGCTGGGCCCTGGTCTTGTGGGCGAGGGACTCCTAATCTCTGCTCTCTAAAGGGGTCACCCTTTTAAGACACATCTGGGAGACACGTGTGTTTTTTAAGGGGCAACTGTCTCAACAGAGTGTCAGGAGCTCGAGAAGTGCTTGAGCTTGCTGGGGCAACTGAGGCAGGTTTCATTCCATCTGCGGGCTTCGGGGTCCCAGGTGTCCCGTGGGAATGGAGACCCGGGATGGTGGGGGGTGGGGCAGTCCTCACTAGAGGCAGAACTTGTCCGGGTGGCTGACGACGGCGTGGGCGTCCACTGTGAGAGCGTTGAGCACCACGGCGGGGTAGATGAGGTACTTCTCGACGCACTGAAGGCTGGCGTACAGCTTCTCGAACCACATCACCTGCGCAGCGCCTGCGACAGAAGGCAAGACTGCTGACCCTCCACCTTTCCCTCCCCCTGCCGGGCCCGGTCAGGCGCACGCCCTGAAGGAACCTGGAAGGAGGGCAAACCATGGGACATGGCTCTCCAGGTCCCCAGAGACTTTGCGGCAGCTCAAATGAGGCCGGTGAGGCTTGGGCAGGACATTCAGGGTCTTAGGGCACACGCTTTGCCCGTTCTGCTCTCTGGAAAAAAAACCTAACGAGGACGTCCCCGATGCCCACTGGAGCCAAGGCAGGCTGGGTGAGGCCCATGTACACAGTGACCTCAAGCTGCAGTGTCTTTGTCACGGGTCACCGCCACCCAGCTTGAGCTGACTGTAGCCATGTGGGAACGCCAGCCCAGTGGGCAAAATCTTTTATCGCTTACAAACAGGGCATGTGGAACTTTGTGTAACAAATCCAGGTAGGTGATGAAACAGAGGCTTAGAGGTGCTTTTATCGCACAGCCCAGGTGAAAATCGGCCAGGCAGACCGGGCAACCAGTCTGTCCTTCTGCTGGACAACAGATCCCTTTAGGGCCTTGGAATTCTACATCCTCCATCCCCCCAGAGAAAGCAAGACGGGCAGAGGAAGGGCAGGGCGGGCAGGGTAAGAGCCACACAGGGGCCTGGCCGGGGCGCAGGAGGCAAGACAAGAGGGCAGACAGGGCTGCACAGGGGCCGTGGGGACAGGGCCGCGTGGGCAGAGGCTGCCCCCTGCTGGCACTCTGAGCCGAGAGGGCCGGGCTCTCACCAGGCTGCAGGCCCCCTGGGAATCAGGGCAGGAGGGGCGGAGGGGCCCCAGCACCGGGGCAGGCACTCACCGCGAACTTCGTACTGGCTGTACTCGGATGGCTTCAGCACGGGCTGCGACAGGCAGAACCAGGGCAGCTGTTTGCGGAGCTGCGGCAGCAAGTAGTGTGTGAAGAAGCCCACGGCCCCGGCCAGCGCGTACAGCACGAAGCCCAGCACCGACTGCAAGAGTGAGAGGCCGGACGCTCAGCCCGGCCGCACAGGCCGAGGAGCCCACGGGGCCCCGGCACGGGCCAGGCCGGGGTGGAGGACACGAGGCCATGGTGGCCCGGGGCTCTCAGGCGGAGCGGGCTCCTGCAAAGTGTGAGGGGGCAGGGGTGGCCCAGGCCACACGAACCTTCAGGGCGATGAAGACGGTGCTGGCGCTGATGGCGAAGGTGAGCACAGCGATCACCACACACATCACCAGGTCAGAGTGCAGGACCTCACGCTGCGTGGGCGGGAGACACCAGCGTGGGTGCCTGCCAGCCCGGGCTGACCACACCCTAGCAGCCCTCCTCCCCGAGATGAGAACCCCGCGCTCCAGCTCTCACCACCGACTGACGCATCTTGTCTGGCAGCGGGTCTGGGGGCTCAGCCCGAGCTGTCTCCAAGCTCCTCTCCTCCAGCTCGGGGAAGAGCTTGCTCCGGATCAGGGACCTGGGGTGGGTGACAAAAGGCAGGGGCCCGGGTCTGCGGAGGCCGCCCCTCCCCTCCCGAGGGCTCCAGGGTCAGCGGGTGACAGCCACGTGCACAGACCCCCACCGCCAACCCCTGCCATGCACAGACACTCACACAAACACACGCATGGGCACGGACGGGCACATGCAGGCACCCACCAGAGCACAGTGGGATCACTGCTCTGACGGCTCAGGTGGTAGGACAGTGCCACCAGGAGGCCACAGAAGACCGAGAAGAGGACAGGGACGTGCTGTTCCGGCCAAGGAGTCTGGGGAGAGAACCCATGCTGGTCAAGGGAGGCAAGGGTAAGCGTGGGGGGGTAGGGGTGGGGTCCCCCATGGGAGAAGCCACTGGTGAACCCAATTCACAGTCCTGTCCTAACGACCCCCCTGGGCCTCAGCATGCCCCCACCCCACAGGCCATCCCTACCTTGATGGCCCCGAGGCAGAAACCATAGAGCAGAGCAGCAGCCAGCAGGCTGCGGGAGAGGCTGAACACCGCCGTGAGCGGACTGGTGGCAGCTANCCCACCCCCACCCCACTGCCCCTCAATTCCAACAGGCTAACCTCCCTGGGACCCATCCCCAGCCCACTGCTGTCTGCTCCCCAAGCCCTGAGAGGCCTTCAGAGCCCTGGCATTCTTGGGTTTAGTCCACTTGTTCGGGAAGGGGGGTTGTCCGGGGGGGGGGGAATGGGCTCTTGCAATCCACAGTATACACAGAGGAGAAAGATCAGCAAAAAGCTGGAGCCACATACCTAAACCACAGCCCGTCCTGACCCCCAAGCCACCTATGGGCCCCATACCTGTACCCCCAAAGCCGTGCATGTCTATCTGCTCCAGCAGGTACATGAGACAGGTGTTAACCTGGGGAAGGAGGCCCAGGAGGAAGACGAACGGGAAGCACAAGGTGAACACTGTCAGGGAGGAAATGCAAAGGCCCAGTCGGTCAGCCCACAGACCACACCTTGGCCCACCACCCTCAGGGCCACACTCCCCCAGGCCACCTCAACGCTGTCCAATCTCACCGGTAGCCACATCCCGGGCACAGAAGAAGAAGGAGGCGGAGAAGAGCGTGAGGCCATACAGGGAGACGGGTGGGAAGGGCTGAGCTGAGCCCAGGGCGTCCAACAGCCAGATGAGCAGACAGCAGATGCAGAAGTAGACAGGCCGGCTATATGCAATCACCCAGTTGTGGCCCTGGGGAGCGGGACAGTGAAGAGCCAGGTCTCCCCAGCTGACCAACCTGCACGCACGTGCACACGCGCGCACATACACGCACAGACTCATGCCTGCTCCCATGCCCTGCCCATGGCCCTGGATCCAAGATAGAAAGCCTGGCAGGGTGAGGGCAGCGGGACTGAGGATCTGAGGCCATGGGGGTGGTCTCAGGATCCCTACCCCTCGCAGACCCCTCCACGCCTGTCTCAGCCCTGCCCAGGGCCCGCGTGTGAGCCTTGGGGGGAAAAGGCACTGGTACTCACGTGCATGGGAGACGCCGCATCAGGCTGCACGCTCTAGAAGAGACAGGAGCTATGTTGGCAATGCGAGCCAGAGCCCAAGGGAGGGTCAGAGACCCCGGGACCTGCTCAGTTCCGCTACTGGACTGTCAGGGGTGACCAGGGCAGGATCCTATGCCGTTTGAGCCTCGGTTCTCCCATGGGTAAGATGAGGGGCTGACTACAGGGGATCTTAAGCACCTTCTCTCCTTTCAAGCTCACAACCCTCAAAACGGGTTGTGGGCAACGAGACGTCTGGAAAGAGGTGGGTGGGAGAAGGAAACCCAAGCAGCAAGGCCTGACCTTGAGCAGGGAATACTGGCAGGAGGCGATGACCAAGCAGAACTGGAAGACCCAGATATCCGTGAAGAAGCCCTTGAGCAGCAACAGGTAGCCCAGGAAGGCGACGAGGCTGCTCAGGCCGATGCCGAGTATGTTCTCCACCAGCCCCCGAGTCCTGCAGAGACAGCAGAGTCAGGGCACACCAGGGCACACCCATCTCCTTCCTGGCTAGTGGGGCGAAGGCAGATGGGGTGGGGAGGAGGACAGGACCCAGCCACAAAGGCCCACGTCGGAGCCTGTGCCCAGGCCCCCCCTCGTCCTCGAAATATGCAAACCTATCTTTTTCAGGGACGGGGCCAGGTGGCACCTGCTCCAGGACGCCGCCCCATTGCTACCCTGCATCCCGATCTTTGCCCTTCTAGACCCTGAAGGCTCCAAGGGCTGCTACTGAGGCGCTTGCCTGTCTCCGGCTCACGAATGCCCGATCAAGCAGGCCGTGCTATACACACAGGCAGCGCCTGACACACGCCGGCTGCAGTGCCAGGAGGAAATCCAGAGTGTGGGAAGCCGGGCCACAGGTTCTAGGCCCAAGCCATCCACGCAGACAACAAAAGTCATCTGGCTTCCTCTCTGACTTCCTGGGCCTCAGTTACCCCTAAGAAAGGGGAAAACTAAGATAAGGGCCTTGCGAGCTTCTTTGATCGCAGGACTCAATTTCATCAAATCTAATGCCGAAGCAAATAAAAGCAGAGACTGGACGGGAATAGTTTGTTTGGAGCGGAGCTTTCAGACAGGGAGTAACTCGAGCACCACCCAGCACCCCTTTCTACCCCCGAAGGACCTGGTCAAACTGGACCGCAGACCCCAGCCCCTGAAGCAGCTTCAGTAGTCCCCAACCATTAGGTTCTCTGATGCCGTGATGGGCTCCACAGCTTTAGAGGGTCCAGAAGGCCCGGGGCCAGGGCGCCGAGGCAGGTGGGCACTCACCGGTCCAACAGGGCCAGGAGGGCCAGCCGCTCATAGCGCACGGATGTCCAGCGGCCAGGAAGGAGCCAGTACTTGTAGCTGTGCTGGGCCCGAGGCGGCGCCTCCTCCATCAGCGTCTGCTCCTGGGATTCGTGCAGGGAGTCCTGGTCCAGCAGGTCAAACTGCGGTCCCCACAGCCGCAGCCATCAGCCCCTCGCCCCCCAACACGGTCAATTGCCACCACTCCCCTGCCCGGTGCACACTGGCTGGTTGGCCTTCTCCTCCAGCACAGAAAGAAAGTCCCCGCCACCTAGTGGCCCTGTGGCCGGTCCTGCTGCTCCACCACAAAGGCGCACTCCCCTCTCCGGGTCCCCAGGACACGGCTCAATGGCTGCTAGGAGACTGCTGGGGCTGCTGAGGGCCAGAGTCGCCAGTACCCATGTCTGTCCTCCCCACTCAGGCAGCCTGTACCGCCTCTTCCTAGGCTCAGTGAAGTCCACCCTGTCCTTTGGGACCCAGTACAAATGCTACCATCCTCCTGGACGGAGCCATAGGGGGTCATTCTGACCACCCCACCCTAGGGCACAGAGAGCACCAGCCCTGCCGACAGGCCTGGGTGCCAACGACCATGTTGTGAGACCCTAGGCAAGCGACTTTATCTCTTAGGATTTCTTGTGCCCTTCATTCAGCAAATACTTAGGGGGCAAGCTATGGGCCTGGCCCTGAGCTGGGCCTTGGGGATACCATGCAGAGCCAAAGATGCACAGCCCCTGCCTCTGGAGAATAAATCAGAAAGGAACACATGGGGCTTCCGGGCACTGCACGTGCTCTGTGACACTGAGCGTTAGACGTGTGGGTACCCCTCTAACCACTGTTCTTTAAATTCTGAGTCTGTATCTTATATGTCCTAACACTTCTGCTATTGCTAGACTGACCGTGTCAAACTGGGACACCTTCAGGAGTGAAACAGCAGGTTACGAGCTGGGGCAGTGTGCCCCAAGCCACGCCACGTGCCCAGGCCCAGCACAGGGAGCGGCAGACCACGGCCAAGTAAGCTGACCTGCCTCTTCCGTGGGTTTCACTGCAGAGACCCGCCGTCCCCGCTCCCTAGGGGCCCTTCCAGGATAAAGAAGATACTCCAGACACACTTGTTGAATAAGCAAACGAATGACTCCTTGAGCCATAGAGATCCGGAGCCTGCACACCCAGGGCCAGCTGTCAAAGGTCAGGACAGACACCAAGGGCCCCCACTCGAGCTGCCTGTCCCTCTCGGTACTAGGGCAAGTGCTCCACGACCTGCCCCCCGGCTCCTGCTGCCGCCACCGCCCCTCCTGCAGCTCCTTCCCTGACCACTAGCTCCTCACCTCCGGGATCTCCAGGGGCACTCGGCGCACCTGCATGCCCTGCAGAACCACGGGCCTTGGCTGCAGCAGGTTCAGGCCACCCGCTGCCTCAGGGACATCGGCCGAGTGGAAGCTGGAGGAATGTGAGTGGCGGTCCCTGTGGGGAACAGCAGCCATGAAGATCAGGGCCACTGGAAGCCCCAGGTCAGCACTGGGATTAAGGCCAAAGCCAGGGGCACCTGGATGGTGCAGTCATTAAGCGTCTGCCTTCGGCTCAGGGCGTGATCCCAGAGTCCTGGGATCGAGCCCCACATCAGGCTCCTCCGCTGGGAGCCTGCTTCTTCCTCTCCCACTCCCCCTGCCTGTGATCCCTCTCTCGCTGGCTGTCTCTGTCAAATAGATAAATAAAATCTTTAAAAAAAAAAAAAAAAAGGCCAAAACCAGGCCATAGGGGGCTGCTCAGATACCCAAAAGGAGCACAGAGGCTTCAGAAGAAGCGAGACAGAAGTGCCTCCCTCCCAGGACCTGGGCTTCCTGGAAGCCTCCTGCCCAGAAATGTCACATTCCTACAGTGTCGAAGAATCCCCACAGGCCTGCCCTCTGCTACTCCCCACACTCCTCTCCTAGGGATTCTGAGCTGCCCCTGCCCCAGCAGAGCAAAGAGAGAGAGAAAATCCCCAGAAACGGCAACCCACCAGGCTGCTGGCCCGGAGAGCCCCAGCTTGGATACTCACCAAGCTCCATTGGCCGCCTGCTCCCCCTGCTGCCCCACAGGGTTCTCGTAGCCGCCTCCAGCTAGGCCGAAGGTGTAGGAACGCCGCACGCCTGGGCCAGGGGTGTGGGACACAAGGCAGCACGTCAGGGACAGGGGCACCAAGGCCTGACCCACGTGGACCATCCGGTGAGGAGCTCCCCTGTATGGCAGCCCAGCCCCTAGGGACCCTGAGCTGGAGCGGAGAGGGCCTGCAGGTCGGCCTGCCCTGGGTTCAGGTCCCTGTTCTGCCACTTGCTCGGCTGTGACTTCAGGCCGTGCCTCGGCTTCCTCATAAGCACAGCATGGATAATGAGACCGCCCACGTCTGAGAGAGGCTGCAAGTTTGACGGCGGGCAGCACAGGGACAGAAGTCACCACGGGGCTGAGCGGGTGGTCCGTGGCCAACAGAGCAAGCACTGCCACTGTGACCACGAAGACCGCTGGCAGGAGGGAAAGGGGGTGCCGGGCTCACGGGCCGGGCCACTGGACTTGGGGAGGGGCTCACCGCTCTCGTCATAGAAGTAGTGCACGGCACCCTCGGATGTGTCATCAAAGGTGCAGGCCTCGTGCACAGCGGCGCCCGCCCGCGTGAGCAGCAGCGACGAAGCGAAGTGCAAGGCGGAGGGCAGCGTCAGCGCCCGGGAGTGAGAGGCGGCCCGGCTGCGCTGAGCCTCCTGCAGGCTGCTGAGGATAAGCCAGACCGCCGGTCAGCGCCACTCAGAGCCACCAGCCCCCACCGCCCCTCTGACCAACCGGCCACCACTCACCTGGGCGGCGAGCCCATGACAGAGGCTGGAGGGGTGGGATTGCTGCCCGCATTGTGGCGCCGGCGGATCGCCTGAGTCCGCCGCACACTGCTCGTGCGGTCCCGCTTGCCAGTCTCGTCAGCTGCTGCCCAGAGAGAGGCCCCGTGCATAAGCCACAGAGGCTTGGACACAGCCTCGGACACAGTCGGGGCGGGGGGTGTGGCAGCTGCTCCTGCACGGAGCTAAAGATCAGGCCTAATCCAACCGTGTCCTGCCTCTGGGGCCTAGCCAGGTCACCTAACCACTTGTGCCTCAGTTTCCACATTTGGAAATAAGGACACGATCTTGCCCTGCCCCGCCGGTGGCCCAGGAGAATCAACGTGGACACTGACAGTCCTCGAGGGGCAGGGGCTTTGTGCTAACTGCAGGACCTGGAGCTGGGTGTCTGAGCTCTCCCAGCCCTGCTTATCTGAGGGGTTCAGCAGACAGCACCCAATCACTCAGTCCACATCCACCTGCTGCCTGAGACAGAGGCCGAGCTGACTCTGGCCAGCTCCATTCCAGTCTGGCCTTTGTCCAAACCCAAGCCCATACCTAGCTTACCACCACAACCCCCTGCCCCCGGCAGAGCAGGCACTCACCTCCCCCCACAGCACCTTCCTCTTGCAGTTCCCCCCGCCAGCCGGGCTGGTTGGCAGCAGGTCCCCTGTGGGCCTCAGCAGGCAGCAAAGCAGGCTCACCAGAAGCCAGCTCCACCCCCGCCTGGGCCTCCAGCTCAGCCTTGGAGCCAGCCAGGGGGGCCCTTAGGACATCACCCCCTGCCCCATCCATGCTCAGCACACGGGCATGCGTTTTGGCGCTGGCAGTACTAGGCGTCCGCTGGGTCCCATAGGGCCGCTTGGGGGGCACGGCAGTCCCCTCCTCAGCCCCATGAGGGGCCCGTCGCTTCCGGGGTCCCCCAGCTGCACCACGGGAGCTCTCGGGGGAGTAACAGGAGGTGGAGGAAGAGCTGTCAGTACTGTAGCGGCGCTGAGATCGGAGGCTGGAGGCTGGACTCAGTTCGCTGCCCTCACTGGTGTCTTCGTCCTCAAAGAAGCCCCCACCTTCAAGCAGGGGCCTCCGAGGGGCACGGCCAGGTGGGGAGTGTCTTCGCATGGGTGGCCGCCGTTTGGTGGGCCGCAGTAAGGCCAAGTCCTTGGGCCGCACAACCAGGAGTGGCTCAGCTGGGCCCGGCGGCGTCCCTGCTCCTATGACTGTGTCAAAGGAACGCAGTGTGTCATCGGAGGGGACTCCGGCATCTGGTGATGCGGGCAGCTCAGCCTCAGAGGGTGGATCTGTGTCGCTGCCCTCAGGGGCTTGCCCGCCGGGGGGGCTGTCCAGATGGGTTGAGTTGGTCTTTTCGCTCTTGAAGCTGCTCAACGTCTCCCTGTCAGTGCCACTGAAGCAGGAATCCGAGGAGCCTGCTTTCTGGGGGGTGGGCTCACCCGAGCCCCGCCGGTCCAAGGGCTGGTAGCCACCTGCTCCCCGGCGTTGTTCCCGTCGACTGCTGGTCCTCACCAGGGCCCGCTCAGGCCGGGTCAGGGTCAGGAAGCTCTTGCTCAGCTCCTGGCTGAGGCTCCCCTTCAGAAGGGGGCTCATGGGAGTGTCGGCCACACTGCTTCCACTCCAGGGGGCTCCATCTCCAGCCAAGGGAGAACGTTCTGAAGAGTCTGTGCTGGGGAGAGAGGGGTCTGGGGCAGCCCCCGGGGGTGTCTGAGGAAGGTCTCCAACTATCAGAGAAAAGGAAGACAAAATGAGGAAAGGGCATGCTGCAAGAGGAACCAGCCACTAAGGGGGTCCTGTGGCCACTGCTACCCCAGAGCCCAGCTGGGGCAGGACAATGAGAAGGCTCCGTCCTGAAGGACAAAGAGAGCTCTGGAGGAGCAAAAGTTGGGGTGACTCGAAGACAAGATAGCTAGTCTTCCCCACAAGCCCCTGCCAGATCATGCCCACTCACTCAGTTTCTCCTGCGAGCTTAGCTTCAGCATCTCTCGATCCGCTGAGGTCACGATCACATTGTTGCTGCCCTGCTCCCGCACCAGCTCCTTGATGTCTGCAACCATGGCCCCACAGGTGTCAGCAGGACTTCAAGACATTGGGGTGCCATCTCATTCCACACCGCCAAATTCAGACCTGAGCAGCAGCCACCTACCTCTTAGGGCCCCAGAGTCCTCCATCCGGGGCAGCAGCTCCTGAGCAGACCAAGAGAGAAATGAAGGAACAAACAGGGTAAGAACTAGGCTCAGGACATACCTCAGTGGGGATGCGCTCCCAGGAGAGGAGTGGGACAGGCTGAGGGTAGGGACCACTCACCGAGACCTGGTTGAAGCCAAACACGGAATGCTGGGAGCTACAGCGTACCGGAGGTGTGGAACTCACTTTCCGAAACACCGTCATCTCCACTCCAGGGTCCCTAGCAGTGGAGAAAAGCATCAGCTTTCAGCTAACCTCCCCCTCCCTTCAGATTGTACTTCCGCCACTAACCCCAGCACTGCTCACTTCTCCAGAGTCCTCTTGCAAGTCTGGGTCTGACCACAGAACAGGGGCTCACCTGCTCCTGGAGCCAACGTCCCTGAGGCCCCGATGCTTAAGTCCAGGCACCAAGACCCCTTAATTGCCAACACAGCCCCTCCCCCACTCACCTGGGCAGACTGCTGTCCCCCTGTGCAGGCTCCTCCTCCGGCTCCCCCATGGTCGAGTTGCGCTTCTCCACAATCTCGCCCTGATCGAACATAGCATGTAGCCGATAGTTCACAGTCTTGATGGTAGTGAAGATGACAGCCACCACGAGGCAGTACACGCCGGCCACCATCAAGCTGGGAGGCAGGACCTGGAGGCGGCAGCAAGTCAGGGACCTCCTCACACAGCCCTGTCCCCATGGGGCAGACCTACCACCACAGTCATAGCCAGCATTCACAAATTCACAAGACTTCCTCACCCATCCCTTGCAACTGGTACAAAGACCCTGTCAGGGGGCTCTGTCCTCTCACTGGAAAGAAATTAAGTGAGAGGCTCAAGGTCACCCAGCCCAGTTAAGGAATAATCCGGCCACTCCTCCACATACCCCCAAACTCTGCAGTGAGTCCACTCTCCACCCCAAGCTTCCAAGGCATAGCCCTGAATCCCTGCCAGATTAGCATCCCTCCGTGACATCTGCCCTCCCTTTCCCCGGCGGGAGTTACAGGTGGCAGTAGCATCTCACCATGTACAGCAAGAAGGGAAAGGTGAGCAAGAAGATCCAGACGTAAAGATGGAAGCAGTTGGAGAAGGTGCTCTGGTGCGGGTCGAAGAACCAACCGCCAGTGAGCGAGGCCCACACCCCCTGGCGCAGGATCTGCAATACCTGCGACCCCATGGCCCCGCCGCTGCTGCGCGCGCCCCCCTCCCGGGACCCTCATTGGGGCGGCCGCCGGCCCATGCCCCGCCTGGCGCCCGAGGGCCCCGGGGCCCGGCC
This sequence comes from Ailuropoda melanoleuca, assembly GCF_002007445.2. Classification (NCBI taxonomy): domain Eukaryota; kingdom Metazoa; phylum Chordata; class Mammalia; order Carnivora; family Ursidae; genus Ailuropoda; species Ailuropoda melanoleuca. The sequence goes on along the minus strand of NC_048233.1, from coordinate 84,338,706 downwards.
TCGCGCTCACGCCATGGCCTCCCCCAGCCGGGGAGAGGGGTCGGCCGGGCGAGGGGGCGGGTAGGGGGCGGGGCCGACCCGGGCAGTCAGCGGAGCGAGGCCTGGACGCGGGGGTGGAGCCTCATCAGGGGCGGGGTCCAGGCCCCCACCCCCGGCCCAAAACTGCTCCGAGGGGCCGAGCCGGTAGGCAGGCGCGGGGCACGGGCCGGACACCCGTCGGCGGCATCCAGAGATGGGCGTGGGGTGGGTGCTCCGGGGGTGCAGGCGACGGCTTCCTCGGCTCCGGCCCGGGGAGAGCCCCGGGACCCTGAGGTCCACTTCCGGGGTTACAGGTCACTCGCTTCGGTCTCCGCGCTCGCCCGGCTACTGCGGGACCCGGCCCAAGGGGGAGGCCGGAAGGAGCAGCGAGCCGCCAGCCAGCAGTGGCGCATGCGCCTGACGGCCTAGTTGGGACCCGGAAAAGGAAAACTTGAAGGCATGAAACCCGACGCACGCGCAGGAAGGTGGCAGAGCGCTAAGACGCGGGGGAGCCCTTTGGGCGTGCGCAGAGTCCCGGTCTAAACGAGAGGTCCCAAAAGTGGTAGCGCTGGAGCGCATGCGCACACCTAGGCGTTGTCAACCCAGTTGACACCACCGGGCGGAACCGAAGGGATAGTTGACTGGCCACTGGGTAATGGCAGAATTAATTGGCACAAAACTCTCCCAGTGAGTTACAGGAGGCGGGGAAAAGGGTGGAGGTGTGGACTTCCCAGGGCTACAGCGACAGTTCGCCATCAAAGCACGCCCCTTTCGGCCCGCCCCTTCTAGTGCTGGACCTCAAACCCGCACTCTCGCCCCAAGCAGCCTCTACTTCCGGGTCAGGGCTCAGACTTAGCGTGTAGAGAGCAACCCTCCAGAACAGACGTGAATAATAGAAATAGGATAACGTCGTTTTTCTTAAAGTGACAGGCTCAAGGCAATGCGGGGTGGTGTCAATCCAGCGGTTGTGAGGGCGAATTAGCTATTCTGAATCCAACCACTGGGCGAAGTTCAGGACGACAGTCTCAGGTATCCGCCCGCTTGATAAGGGGCATGAAGTGGATTGTTTCCCAGGTGAGGGAAAGAGGACCGGATCAGACAACCCGTTCCAAGAGCCTGAGATGCAGCCGGTTCTGTCTTCCACTCTTGCCGACTCCAAACCCCAGCTCTGTAAACAGGGCTTCTGGTCCCTGTGTCAGCTACGAAGGGAAGGAGGCAAAGAGAAGATGAGTCACACAGTCCTGCAACTTCGGAGCTAAGACTAGACTCAGGTTTGCCCCACTCCCAAGCCAGGTTCTTTACCCCGTTTTGCTGATGTGGATGTGGAGGGGATGGCCTGTCCTTAGACCAACCTTGACCCTGAACCTTCTGCGATGGGCGTTCCGGGCTACCCATCCCCTCCTGCCCTTCGTTGCCCGCCTACCCGGGAACTCCCGGGACCAGCGCCGGCAGCCTCTGGGAGGGGAGCAGTGCTACCCGCCCGCGTCATCTGATGCTGTTTCCTGCAGGAGGGAGAAGAGCGGAAAAAAGTGAAACTCCACCCTCCACCTCTGCCTCCCGCCCCCGGGGCCAAAGTACAAAGGGAGGAGGAAGAAGGGAACGGGGTTGGAGCCATCGGGCTGAGGGAGCCGGGCTGGGAAGCAGCAGCTCGGCCCAACTAGGGACACTCCAGCCACCCCCTGCGCAAAAAAGACCCAGCGGAGTCCAGGCACTGCCCCCTTGCTGGCCCTACCTTGCCCTTGGCGAGTGCCGGAGCCAACCTTCCAGGACTGCTCTGGGACTGAGGGACGTTTGGGGCCCTCCAAGCTGGCCATGGTGAGACGTCGGAGGCCCTGGGGTCCCACCCCCAGAGCCTGACCACACTGCCCTGGGTGGCCCTCTAGAAGCCCGAGATGCGGGGGGCCGGGAGTCAATACTCCTGGCTCCCCAGAGAGGTTTGGGTCTGGGGCTGAGGGCCGGGGCCCGGATGCCCAGGTTCCGGGACTAGGGCCTCGGCAGCCAGCAGGGGTGGGGACCAGGGGCACCCAGGGAAGGAACCCCGCTTGCCCCAATATCGGCTCCCAGCCATGGAGCCCTTGAAGAACCTCTTTCTCAAGAGCCCGCTGGGGTCATGGAACGGCAGTGGCAGTGGGGGCGGTGGGGGCAGCGGGGGAGGCTGGCCAGAGGGGTCCCCGAAGACAGCAGCTTATGCCAACCCTGTGTGGACAGCCCTGTTTGACTACGAGCCCAATGGGCAGGACGAACTGGCCCTGAGGAAGGGCGACCGGGTGGAGGTGCTGTCCCGGGATGCAGCTATCTCAGGCGATGAGGGCTGGTGGGCGGGCCAGGTGGGCGGCCAGGTGGGCATCTTTCCATCCAACTATGTGTCTCGGGGCGGTGGCCCGCCCCCCTGCGAGGTGGCCAGCTTCCAAGAGCTGCGGCTGGAGGAGGTGATCGGCATCGGTGGCTTCGGCAAGGTCTACCGCGGCAGCTGGCGAGGTGAGCTGGTGGCTGTGAAGGCAGCTCGCCAGGACCCCGATGAGGACATCAGTGTGACAGCTGAGAGCGTGCGCCAGGAGGCCCGGCTTTTCGCCATGCTGGCACACCCCAACATCATTGCCCTCAAGGCCGTGTGCCTGGAGGAGCCCAACCTGTGCTTGGTGATGGAGTACGCGGCCGGGGGCCCCCTGAGCCGTGCCCTGGCTGGGAGGCGTGTGCCCCCCCACGTGCTGGTCAACTGGGCTGTGCAAATTGCCCGTGGGATGCACTACCTGCACTGTGAGGCCCTGGTGCCCGTCATCCACCGAGACCTCAAGTCCAACAACAGTGAGTTTTGGGGAGCATGGTTGGAGGGCGGTATGGCCCAAGCACACACCTGCCAACTCTCAGCTGAGCCACCTGGGGATCTACTAGAGACAGGAGCTCCTGCCCTAGGGGAGTCCAGTTGACTTGGGGTGCCATGGGCCCACGCTGGCCCCAAAGCAGGAGACCCAGGCACCAAACAGTCCTTCATGCCCCAGCCTCAGAAGTCCTTGACCCCAGCTCCCAGCTGTCAGGTTAGAAAATTGGGATCTCCTAGGTGAGCCCTAAGCATCCTGCCTAACTGTGGGCACCAGTTCAAGGAAGGAGAGCTCTGGATGCTGGCACTAGAAAGTTCACCCTTGTGCTGTTGATGCTCTGCTCTTGGGGTAGAAAGCTCCTCCAGAACAGAGATCTTGGAGAGGAAACCCCCCAAACCCCCCACCCACCCCGGGTGGTCAAGGCTGGGGACAGGGCTGGAATTCTGGCCCCGCCCATACCCCTGACTGCGTGACCTTTAGGTGGTTATTTCAACTCAGAGCCTCAATTTTAGACTCTGTAAAAAGGGAGCAACCAGGAGGGTGAAATGGTGTAAGGGGCCGGGCAAGCCTGGCGGCTTCTGCCTAGCACACAGTGGGTCTCCAGCCGTGCAGATGAACATTTGAGGGCTGGATCACTGAGAGGGCCTTGTCTGGAATTAGCACTTGGGGTGGGTGTGGTGGGGCTAAGGGAGACTTAAGCAGTAAGGTACTCCCTCTCCAGCCATTTTAGGCCCAACGCACTGCCCAGCATGGGCCCAAGACAAGCGAATGACAGGTTCAGAGGGCTTCCTGGAGCAGACAAGCTTCACACCAGGCCAAAAGCAGGCAGCGTTCAGAGAAGCATCCAGTTGGATGTTTGGTCAGGGCCTGGCCAGAGCAAAGGCAAAGAGGCAGGACCCAGCACCGCGTATCCTGCCCCCCAGTAGCGGGGACACAGGGCTGGGGCTGATGGAGTATTGGAGAGACATGGGCAGCTCTTGGGGGGCAGTGAGCATGGGTGTTTTGGACCACCTGGCCTGGGCTGACCACATACAAGTGGCTTGTGGGGACCAGAACACCGGGACCCGGTAATAGCAGAGTCCTTGCCAGGCCTGGAGGGGTTGAAGGAGGCCAGCCAGCCACCCCACCTACTCCTCTCATCCAGTGGGGCACTTCCCACTGCTCGGTCTCTCTCCTTGACCCTAGCCCTCCAGGGACCCCCACTCCCTGCTCCAACCCAAGGGAGATTCCCTGAAGGCCTTGGGGGAGGGGACTCCCTTCTTCTGTTTTTCCTCCAGTTTTCTTTCCAGAGAAAATGGAACAATAGCCCAGGCCCCTGCTCCCCACCCTCCCCACTGCTTCCTGCGTTTCCTGCTGCCCCTGAGCCGGCTTCCTGCCCCTGCTCCAGCCTCTGCTCCCTCCCCAGCCCAGCTGCCTGCAGGGGAGGAAAGAGCCAAGGGTGGGGGGGTGGTCTGTGGGAGAGGAAGGAGCCAGGGATTACATTCCCCCCCCCTTCCCCTGTTCCTCTCCCAGAGTATGGGTGGTGGTGAAGGGCAGGCAAGGTGCCCTCAGCCTCTCTGAGCCTGGCCTCCCACCTCGAAGACCCCAGTCCTAGGCCTGGGGTGCTGTCTGCGGGATGGTGGGGTGAGTCCCTGGGCTGGGGGGGGCACAGGCAGGAAACAATGGCGTGATTTTCCTGGACAATGGGGGCCTTGTGAGGAAGCCTGGCGGGGAGTGGAGGGGGAATTCTCTGGGCCCACGAGTCACAGGACTGACCAGCCAGCCCAGCCTGGGTCTGACCTCCCCCAATTCTCCCCTAAAGGACTCCCCCCAGTTGGAGACCTGGCCCAGGCCTTCCAGAAAGGAGAAGTAGGGACCATGGGAGGGAAGCGGAAGCCACTCCCTGGCCCCACAGAGGCCAGCCTGGGGAGGGGGCTGGGGACCAGGGCCCTTTCAGAGGCCAGAGAGCCCTAAGTGGGGACTGAGAGCTTGGGATCTCCAGCCGCCTCTTCTCCAGATGGCATCTGACCACCCCTTCCCCAAGGTCTATGTCAGACCGCAGAAAAGCAGCTTGGGTTGGGACAAATTCAAGGCGCGCTTGGAAAAAAGCAGGGGATGCGGAGGTGAGAATGAGGCTTCAAAGGTGTCGAGCCAAGTTGGGGGTGGGAGGTGACACGCCACCAGGACAAAGAAGTCCCAAGACTTTGGATGAGAGGCTGCCTGTCTCTGGGCCTCAGATTACCTGATGGAAAAAGGGGAGGCTGGCCTCCCAGCCAAAGATGCTGGTGCAGAAAGTGCTTCAATGGTCTGTGAGGTACAAGTAGCTGGAGACCTGACCGGCTGGCCTTCAAGAGGATGGGTGGGGTCATGTCACCACAGGAGACGGGAGTCCCTCTCCAGCCTCAACACATAGACCCCTCTGACTGGTCCCACTCCAGCCACCTGCCCCCACCCTGTCGCGGTTCTACCTTGGACTGAACCCATGTAGCGTTTACTGAATGCTCCAGGTCTGGGCCTCCTGCAGCCAGGCCAGAGCCTGTTGCAAAGCGGGGACTACCTCGCGACAGGACAGCAAGGAGCGTCAACACGAGATGATAGAGGCCTAATCTTTAGAACAGCTGATGCTCTTTAGGACACTCGTGCTAGATGTCCCACCGTGTGCAAAGGATTTAAAAAGTGTGACCTTGTTGGGGGTATCTGGGTGGCTCAGTCGGTTGAGCATCCAATCTCTGCTCAGGTCTTGATCTCAGAGTTGTGAGTTCAAGCCCCATGTTGGGCTCCACAGCGTGGAGCCTACTTAAAAAAAAAAAAAAAGGTCTTAAAAAAAGGTATGATCTTGTTAAATACTTACGGCAGCCCTCTGCGGTGGGTTTCGTGGTCATCCTTAGCTTTGTTAACTGTTCAGGACTGAGCCCCAGTCTGGCTCCAGAAGAGGGAGGGGGTGGATGGCAGGCCCGTTTTCTGAATTAGGAGAAATTGCAGGCAGATTTGCCGGGCACAGTGGGCTGATGAAGGTGGTTTTTGAGGGCCCTTGGGCATCAGATAGGGCGGTGATGGGCAGCTGAACTGGCTTCTGGCCTAGAGCTCCAAATGTGGGAGAGGCCAAGGGGGAGGGGGCAGTGGGCCCTTGGGAGAGGCCAAGACAGCCTGGGGGCAGGGGGCAGAGGTTGACCAGAGGCCAGGCTCTGGGGACTACTGCCACTGAAAAGACCGAGAATAGGGGGCGGCCCTAAGAAAACATCACAAGCAGGCAGAGGCCCCAGATTCAAAGACAGAAGGGAGGGAGTGGACAGCAATGCCGGATGCCCCCACAAGGCCCAGAGAGCTTGGCCAGCGGCGGGATCAGGGGTTAGGGCTTTACGCCTGGAAGAGTGAATACCTGCTTCTGCCACTTCCTCTGAGAAATCCTCCCTTTTGCCAGGCGGGGTTAGGTGCCCACCCCTCTGCCCCACCCCCGGTACCCTAAGCTGCCCCCAGAATGGTGCCATCACCCTGCATGGGAGAGCAGAGAGGTGTGTGTGCCCAGAAATGACATACATGCAGAAAGGCAGTTGGCTTGGATGTCGCTTCTCTACAATCACTTGGATGTCACTTTCAAACCCTTGATGATTCTATGACTTTATCATCTTTCTGTTCCTCAAAACCTTCTCTCATTTGAGCCATGTTTGTCCTGATGAGATATGCAAGTTGCTGCTTCTCCTCTCTGTACAGAGTATGGTGGGCCCACTTGGGTCAGCACCACGAGCCCCTGCCAAATCTGACCATCCACTCCCACATTTGTCCCAAGCTCCTCCTTTCTGGCCAAGAACCTTCACTTCTTGGACCCCCTTGTTCTTCACATCCAGCTGCATCAGTAGACATCTTTGGTTGGAGTCTCTCTCTCTCCCATGGGAATGGCTGTACTAGCCAAGAGGGGATATGGGCACCAGGGCCTGCTGGGTTTCCTTTCTCAGTAAGGGATTCTCTCCTGCTCCCCATCCCAAGGGAGGACCTAATTCACATGTTGCCTTAGCAACATGAGGAGATACAGGGTTTCTCTTCAATGCGGCATTAGGGAAAAGTTAGAACACTGGCTTTAGAACTACACAGACCAGGTTGAAATCTGTTCTTTATTTGCATATGATCTCGGCAAATCATTTCTCTGCCCAGTTTCCTTTCTGTAAAATGGGGATGGTGATGTGTACCTCAGAGATTGTTTGGGGAGCACTAGAGCTGAGCATAAATGCCTGGCCTCAAGGAGCCCCTCCGTAAACGTTTCCCAGCATTGCTATTTTTGTCTGATTCTACCCCAGCTCTCCAGAGCAAGGTCACCTCTGTGCTCCCAGTACCTCGCCAGCATGACTGGCCAGATGACGGTTGGCTCCTAGCTCCTCCCTTGTCCCCGCGACCTGAGCGTGGAGCACCCACAATCCTGCCCCCCTCTTCCCCAGTTCTGCTGCTGCAGCCCATTGAAGGCGATGACATGGACCACAAGACCTTGAAGATCACTGACTTCGGCCTGGCCCGGGAGTGGCACAAAACCACACAAATGAGTGCTGCGGGCACGTACGCCTGGATGGCTCCTGAGGTTATCAAGGCCTCCACCTTCTCCAAGGGCAGCGATGTCTGGAGGTGAGGCCTGGGTGGAGACTGGACAAGGCCGTCTGTGGGGCTGAAGAGAGCAGAGGTGGCTGCTGAAATCTAGGGCTGGGCAGAGAGGCAAGGCCCAGGGGGAGGGACCCAAATCATTTGGTTCCTAGTTGCTCTGGGGTGAAATAGCAATGAGTAAGCAGAGGAGGGGACACAGACCCTTTGTCTTGCCCACAGTTTTGGGGTGCTGCTGTGGGAGTTGCTGACTGGGGAGGTGCCCTATCGTGGCATCGACTGCCTTGCTGTAGCCTACGGAGTAGCCGTCAACAAGCTCACGCTGCCCATCCCGTCCACCTGCCCTGAGCCCTTCGCACAGCTCATGGCAGGTAAGCGGAAGGGGCTGGAGGGTGAGGGGCAGAGCTCCTTGGCACAAGACCCGTCCACCCACAGACCCCTTCTCATTCTGTCCCCCCTCCACTCCGTGTCCCCAGACTGCTGGGCGCAGGACCCCCACCGCAGGCCCGACTTTGCCTCCATCCTGCAGCAGCTGGAGGCGCTAGAGGCGCAAGTCCTGCGGGAAATGCCCCGGGACTCCTTCCATTCCATGCAGGAAGGCTGGAAGCGAGAGATCCAAGGCCTCTTCGACGAGCTGCGGGCCAAGGAAAAGGTGGGGGTCACGGGATTGGAAAAAGACACCGGGAAGTGCCCTCCCCGGTCTCCTTGAGGCAGAGAGCGGGGGTCGGCGCTAGGGTCCGTACTGGGCTGACCCCACTGCCTTCACTGTCTGGGCACAGGAACTTCTGAGCCGCGAGGAGGAGCTGACCCGCGCGGCGCGTGAGCAGCGGTCACAGGCGGAGCAGCTGCGGCGGCGCGAGCACCTGCTGGCTCAGTGGGAGCTGGAGGTGTTCGAGCGCGAGCTAACGCTGCTGCTGCAGCAGGTGGACCGCGAGCGGCCGCACGTTCGCCGCCGCCGCGGCACCTTCAAGCGCAGCAAGCTCCGAGCGCGGGACGGCGGCGAGCGCATCAGCATGCCCCTAGGTAAGGGGCGGGGCCCAGCGTGCCGCCCAGCCGTTGGCTGAGTGAGCGGAGGGGCGGGGACAGGCTTGTGCTGGCCACACTGGGATTGGTCGGGGATGTTGGTGGGTGGGCCTGCGAGCGGAAGGTTGGAAGGGGTGGGGTCCGGAGCGCTATTTTCGTGTGTGGGCGGGTTCTGGCGGAAATATTTGCATGGCGCCCGGGGAGGGGCGGGGCTCATGAAAGTTCTGGTAAGGCCTTGGGGACCGCGCGGTTTTCCTCCCGGGAATCTCCGACTCCGCCTGACTTCTTCAGATGGTAGAGTCCAGGCCGTCCTTCTTTCTTACCGAGAGCCTGGTGGGGCTCAGGAAGGCAGTGATACCAGCCCCAGTCACCCAGCCACCGTGCCAAGCCCAGTCCCTGCACTGCCTTCGTGGCCTGGGAGCCGGCTGACGGCCCTAAGGGTTGGAATCCTGGCTCTGGTTCACCACAAACCTGCACCCTGCTTTCCCCCCAACCTCAGACTTCAAACACCGCATCACTGTGCAGGCCTCACCTGGCCTGGATCGGAGGAGAAACGTCTTCGAGGTCGGAGCTGGGGATTCGCCCACCTTCCCCCGGTTCCGAGCGATCCAGTGTAAGAAACCTCTCCTCCTGCAAAACCTCCCCTATGGCCCCTTATCTAACTTGTCAAGCCTTATCTTAGGAGGTGGATTCCACCTACTGTCTCCTCTTCTAACTCCCCGCACCCAGGCTCCCTCCCATGTCTGTCTAGACTGGTATCTCTGAGTTCTCCGGGCAGCATTCATTTTATCTAAGTTTTATAGATGACAAAAGTGAAAAAAGTAACTTGTCAAATGTCACCCAGCTAATGAGGGGCAGGGCCAGAATTCAAACCCAGGAAGTTTGGCACAGTGTGCTTACTACTAAGCACGAATGCCAGCTGGAAGGACTAGATGACATGCCCCACCCCACTGCTAGCCCCAGGACCCAGACACACCTACCTCGTCTCAGTTCTGTTCAGATTCTCTGTGGCCCAAAGCTCACCCTCCGAATAGTATGGGTTCCAGCCTGATCCCCCTTCCTCTCAGAAGTTGTCCCTGGTGCCTGACTCATGATGGGCCTCTTGATCTCAGCTCAGACTCCCCGGTTTTCCTCCTACAGTGGAGCCTGCAGAGCCAGGCCAAGCATGGGGCCGCCAGTCCCCCCGACGTCTGGAGGACTCAAGCAATGGAGAGCGGCGAGCATGCTGGGCCTGGGGTCCCAGTTCCCCCAAGCCTGGGGAAGCCCAGAATGGGAGGTGAGTGCCTGAGTGCCCCCACCCCACCATCATCTTCCTCCCAATAGTCCTGAGATTCATGAAGCCCAACTCCCCTCCCCTCCCCAGGAGAAGGTCCCGCTTGGACGAAGCCGCGTGGTACCTGGATTCAGATGACTCGTCCTCCTTGGGATCTCCTTCCACACCCCCAATGCTCAATGGTGAGTGGCCTTGTCTACCCCCCAGCAGACTCTTTTTTTTTTTTTTTTAAGATTTTATTTATTTATTTGACAGAGATAGAGACAGCCAACGAGAGAGGGAACACAAGCAGGGGGAGTGGGAGAGGAAGAAGCAGGCTCAGAGCAGAGGAGCCTGATGTGGGGCTCGATCCCATAACGCCAGGATCACGCCCTGAGCCGAAGGCAGACGCTTAACCGCTGTGCCACCCAGGCGCCCCCCCCCCAGCAGACTCTTGCTGCACTCCTATGGGTACTATGGGGAGAACCACAAGAAGTTAACTGCAGGGCAGGCCGTTCTTAGAGCCCACATCTGACCTATAGGTCCACCACTGAGCCAGGTACAGCCCAGCCTTCAGGGGGCCCAGCGTGTAGTCCTCTTGTTCAGGCCTGGCCTACAAGAGGGCTCGGTCCTGGCCAGTGATAGCTGCTGTGCCTCAGTAGGCTGTAGGGAGAGAAGACTGGGACTGGTACTCCCCATTTGGGACCCAAATTTGAAACGCTGCCATGCGTCCTGGAGCCAGGCAGGTGGCTGCCACACTGTGCTTCTCAGAGCCCCTTCTGGGGATCCTGTAGGTAGAGAAGAGAGTAAGAAAGCTAAGCCGGGGTGGGAAGCGAGGGAATCCAGGGTCTGCTTTTGCTGCATCTGGGGTAGTTCTGAGCTTTCCTGTCTCCATGAGCCTAGCAGCAGTTAGCAGGCGTCAGGTCTCCCCTCTGAGCAACAACCCGGTGAGGGACGTGCTATTATTATTGCCATTTTAGAGATGAGAAAATTGAGGCTCTGAGAGAGAAAGTAACCTACCTAGGGCCCTCAGCGAAGGATTTGAACTCAGAGAGGCTTAGAAGCTTTCACTTGAAGCAAGGGTTGGGCACATGCACACTGCTTGGGAAGCTAGGGGGTTGGGCAGAGAGCAGGGCTCCTGTGTCGGAGGGATAAGGATTCAGCTCAGGGTTGGCCAGGGGTGGAAAGGTGCATCTTCCTTGCCTCTGGTTCCCGTCAGAGCCCCTGTCACCCCACCCAGCACATCCCTCCCACCATTATTGAGTTACATTTGACAGTAGTAACAATGGGTAACGTTTACTGGGTCCCTCCTATGTGCCAGGCAATGCTGTGAGGTGGCTGTTATTATTAGTACTGGCTTACAGAGCACAGAGAGGATAAGTGGTTTGACGTAGAGCACACAGCAGAACGGAGATTTGAACCCAGGTCTGACTCCAGAGGTAGGACCCTGGTCCCTCATCTGCTGCACCATTCTCTGCTCCAGAAACCGCTTGGATTCACCTGCTCGAGAATATACCAAGCTAGAAGGGCCAATAGAGAACTTAAAGTCCTGTCAGCCCAGGTGTGTAGGTTGACGCAGCCCCTACCATGTTCTGCAGAGCCCTCTGGCCCTGCCTGTCCCAAGCAAGCAGGAGTTAGGGACACAAGGGCCTGAACCCCGTCCTCCTCAAGCTTGCGCCTTATCTGGAAGGATCTTACTTGCCCCAGCCCAGCTGCTGGCTGAGGACTTGGTTTCCCGAGCGCAAGCGCACACTCCAGTGGCCATCTTGGGCCCAGGAAAGTATATGACCTTGACCTCTCAGCCACCCACAGAGCCAGAAGGCTGGCTGAGAATCAGAGAAGACCCTGTGAGATCGCCCCAGGCATAGGCCATACTACTGGGGAATGGGTTGCAGCGGGTTGCCGGCTGGTGGATGAAGTCGGCCTGCACTGACTGAACAGCCCTTCTGAGCCTCATGCCCCAGGGGTTCTGGTTCAGGTTCAGCATGAAGCATGTTGTCCTGGAGCCACTAACGACCACGTGGCACATCCTCGCTGTGAGGCCCCACGGAAGTGATTCCACCTTCATCTCTGGGTCAAGGATGGTTGTACTGCCTTACCCTAAACCACGGGATGCCAGGTCCTTGTGCTCGGAAGCTTAGAGGCAAATTCAAGGAACTCCTTGCTGAATTACCTGGAGCAAGGCCCTTACCTCTTGGAATCCTGGGTTTCTCAGGCCATTGACCGAAGGAATATCTTTACACTTTCATTTTGTGTACTGACTGACTTCTGTCTCCCCTTAGCTCTGTCTCATTTCTCCTGCTGGTTTGAAACATCTTTGTCCCCTTCTGCTTAATATCATTATAACGGTCCGTTTCTTCACCTCTGAAGTGGTGTAGTCACTCTCACCTTGTGTGATTGTTGCAAGGGTTGTAAGAGTAGACTCTTCCATCGACAATGCATTTTTTTTTTTAAAGATTTTATTTATTTATTTGACAGAGGTAGAGACAGCCAGCGAGAGAGGGAACACAAGCAGGGGGAGTGGGAGAGGAAGAAGCAGGCTCACAGGGGAGGAGCCCGATGTGGGGGCTCGATCCCAGAACGCCGGGATCACGCCCTGAGCTGAAGGCAGACGCCCAACCGCTGTGCCACCCAGGCGCCCCGACAATGCATTTTATGAGCCAGCCATCGACATGTTAGAAATGAGGCCTGCCCTGGCCTGGGGGCGGGCCTAGTCTGGTGGTCGGGGCGGCCCACACAGGAAGTGGCTGTGTCAGGCCTGAGGTGAGCCCCACCTGCTCCGGGGAGGAGGGCTTCCGGGAAGGCTTCGAAAAGATGAAAAAACTCGTTTTCCCCTAGGTGCTACCAGCTCCGCCCCTGACACCCCATGTGTGGTTCACATTCAGTCCTGACACAGGCTGGCTGGGGTTAGCATCACACCCCCAGGTTAAGGGCTCAGTCCCACCGGGCCGCCCCCGCACCCCCACCCCCCCGCAGACTCCAGTCCCAAGTCCCGCTTGTCCCCTGTGCTTCTGACCAACCAGCTCTAAATCGGAGGTTCCCGTGACCTCCTGCTCAGGTCTGATCATTTGCTACAGCGGTCACGGAACTCGGGAAAACTGTACACTTCCTAGATTATCAGTTAATGATGTAGATGGAGAACGGCCAGAGGGAAGAGCTGCGTAGGGCCAGGCATGTGGGAAGGGGCGTGGGGCTTCAGTACCCCCTCTGGGGGCGCCGTTCTCCTAGCACCTCCGGGTGCTCAGCAAGCTGGACGCTCTCCGAACCCTTTGGCCGGGGTCCTGATGGGGCCTTCATTATGTGGACGTGATCGATTGATTAAATCATTGGCTGTTGGTGTAGACCCCAATCTCCAGCTCTCTAGTCACATGGTTCATGCCCCCAGCAACTGGACCCCATCCTTAACGGGCTTTCCAGAAGTGACCTCGTTAATCGGAACTTAAATGTGATTAAAAGGGGCTGGTTAGGAAGAGCAGAAAATGCTCCTTTTACTTCTGTCAGTCAATCCCTAGGAAGATCTGAGAGTTTGAGGAGTTCTGTGCCAAGAATGAGGTGGAGACCCAATGTATATTTCTTTTTGTAATTAACAGCATCACAGCTTCACAGAGGGGGTGTTCTTTCACCTAGTTCTTAGATGGAAAATAAGGGATCACAGAAAGCCAGGGTGGGAAGAGTGTGCTGGGCAGAGGGAACAGTGTGTGCGCAGGCACCGGGCTTCCCACACCCGAGGGAGAGGAAGCCTGGCTGGAACTCGGAGAGGAGTTGAGAGCCAGGGAGTTGCAGGCCTCAGGCAGCAGGTGGGGGCCTGGCCTTCATACTCTGGGTCTGTGGGGCCCAGCCCCGTCGCTGCAGATGTTGGTTGAGTGAATGAGTGGGTGAAGCTGGAAAAGCAGGCAGGAGCCAGTTCAGGAAGGGCCTGGAAATGAGGAATTTAGCCAATTCGCATTTTGGAAGGCAGGGACCTGGGTAAGAGGGGATAGGTGAGAGACTGGGTAAGGGTTGTAGTTGAGAAAAGGGACCCTAAACTGAGTCCTGGCAGTAAAAGCTCAATTTCCCCAGCATTGCATCTCTTCCTCTGGACACCCAGCCCCATGTCCCACTCCAGGCTTGGCCCAATGTGGGTGGAGTGAGGGAAGGCTTTGAAAGCCCAGCCAAGGAGCTTGGACTCTATCTTAGTGGTAATGGAGAGCCATGGCAGGTTCTAGAGCCAGAGAGACAAAATTGGGCTTTGAGGAAGCTATCACAGGGCCAAGGACCTTACCACCACCACCACCTTCTCAATGTCCGGTTGCCCAGACTCACCCCTGGTGGTCTAGAATGGAGTCAGGCCAACCTTAGGCCCATAGGTAGGACACTGATGTCCTGAAATGGAGCAGTCTGGTTGCGAAGTGGTGGAGAGTGAAGGCTCTATTGCCTCCACCTGGAGTGAGGCCATCTCCAGCCCTCACTGGCTGTGCTGCCTTAGACACACCCTTAACCTCTCTGAGCCTGGATCCCCTGGGGCATGAGGATCAGATAACATAATGCCCCTAGATCCCTGAGCTCAGGCCTGACACAAACAACTGACCACTTGAGTGTCAGTTTACTCATTTCTAGAATAGGGACAGTGATGCGTGCCTCTTGGGGCTGTTGTGGACATTGAAATTGATCTGTGTGCCCTGTACAAGCTACTAGTGGAGTCGGGGCAGGCGGGCAGAAGGACTGGGGCTGACCAGCCAGGAAGGAGGTGGGCACAGGGCGCAGGTCCCAGCCCTGTCCCTGGAGCCCTGCAGGTGCCCCTAGCTGGCTATTAAGGCCACTGAAGTCAGCTGGGATCTGGCCTCAGGACCCACCCCCAGTGCCCATCTCCGGGCTCCAGGGCGCCTGACTGCCTCCCAGGCTTTGCTCCTGCTAGCGGCTCATCCTGCGCTGCCCTCCCATACCCGCCCCTTCTGAAAGGCGTGCGTGTGTGTGTGTGTGTGTGTGTGTGTGTGTGTGGTGTGATGGGGGAGGCTCGGTGGGTAGGCAGGAACTGGATGGGGGAGTAATGGAGTCAGGCAAGACGTTGGTGGGGAGCAGAACTCAGTCCTTGTTCCAGGGCCACTGAGGGGTCCCCGTGGCCCCCCGTCCGAAGACGGCCTAACGTGTGCCCGCCCCCGCTGCCAGGTAACCCCCCGCGGCCGAGCCCGGAGCCCGAGGAGCCTCGGCGGCCAGGCCCGGCGGAGCGCGGCAGCGGCTCGGGGACGCCCAAGCTGAGCGCGCTGCACACCACGTCCCCCGCCGAGCCGCCCCCCTCCCAGCTCATCCGCTTCTCCCCCAAGACCCCCGACGCCCCCGCCTCCCCGTTGAGCCCGGATGCCCCCGGCCCGCCCCACCCCTGCGCCCCTGCTGCTGGAGCTGGGGGTCCCCGTGGGCCAGCTGTCAGCCAAGAGCCCCCGGCGCGAGGAGGAGAGGCGTGGTGAGTGGCCCGAAGCTGGCCTGCTGGGGGCGGGGGAGGGGGAGAGGAGGGGCTGCTGGGGGCCTGCCGGGCAGTAGGACTGGGGCACACCTGTAGGGAACTGAGTTCCAAGTTCAGCCACCCGGTGGTGAGGGATGGGGTGGGGCCCGGCCAGGCGGGTTGTGAAATAATAGGAATAATCATCGGGCGGTAGCGAACGCCTACTGGTTGCTAACTCGCGCCAGGTTCTGTTCCTGCTGCCGCAGAGAGATTGTCTCACTTAACCACCCCAGCGACCCTGTGAGCAAGGTGCTCCTGTTACACCCAGGTTCTAGATGAGGAAGCTTAAGGCACAGAGAGATCAAAGGACTCAAGGCTCCCACCAGTAAATGGCGGAGCTGGGATCCTAGCCCAGGCCCGGCCACCCAGAGGTCTTGCTCTTAACCACTGCGTGGTTAAACAGAGGCACTGCAGAGCAGAAAGGGCCACAGACGTTCTGAGTCAAGCAGCTCCCTGTGCAGGTGGGAAAGCTGAGGCCCAGAGCCAGGCAGGGCCTCCTGTGGACGCCCACAATTTGGTGGCTGCCTGACCCTGTGCCCCCTCCCCCCACTTCCTAGGAAGTACTGTCTCACCCCCACCAGGGATATCACGCTCTGCTCCTGGCACCCCTGGCACCCCGCGCTCACCGCCCCTGGGCCTCATCAGCCGACCCAGGCCCTCGCCCCTTCGCAGCCGCATCGACCCGTGGAGCTTCGTGTCAGCCGGGCCACGGCCTTCGCCTTTGTCCTCTCCACAGCCTGCGCCCCGAAGGGCACCCTGGACCTTGTTCCCAGACTCGGACCCCTTCTGGGACTCTCCACCTGCCAACCCCTTCCGGGGGGGCCCTCAGGACTGCAGGGCACAGACCAAAGACATAGGTGCCCAGGCCCCGTGGGCGCCAGAGGCAGGGCCCTGAGTGGGCCGGGCTGCTCTCCCGCGCCCCAGCTGCCCTAGAAGAGCCACAGTATACACTGGAACAGGAGCCGCGCCAGCCTCTGTAGCTGCCTCGGTTTCCCCAAGGGACCCTACCCCCTTTGGGGGTCAGGAACACTACACTGCACAGGAAGCCTTCACACTGGATGGGGGGCCTACACCCCCCACACACCTGCAACCTGTGGGTCCCCCAACTTACCTGCCCCATTGGGGCCCAACACTGTACCCAGGTGGTTGGGAGGACCAGAGCCTGTCTCAGGGAATTGCCCCCAGGGGTGGTGCAGGAAGGAGGGGAAGTGCAGGGGAGAGGGGCCAGCCTCAGCTGTCACCAGCACTTTTGACCAAGCCCTACCACTGTGGCCCCTGCCAGGGCTTGATGCCTGGACCCCCCCACCCCGGGGGTCATCTGGGGCCAGGACTCTCTGGTGCCTTCCTGCTGCCCTGGCCAGGGTTGGGGCCTCGGCCTCGGGATCCAATGAAGCCAAATAAACTCCCCAAGCTGCCCCCCAAGCATTGCCTGTCACCTTTTTGGAGGTATCCGGGGGGTCCAACCCATCACGCAAACCTGGTGACTTCATGCCCCAGCACAGTGGGCAGTCGGCCTGGGCATCGGCTGGGGTCCAGTCCACTGACCTCAGTCAGGCAGTCCGGGCCCTCCTCGGCACCCACTTTTTCCCCACCCTTGCCAGGCCTTTCCTGCCATTTCAGGTGACTCTTCGCCCCGATTCTTCCTGCTGCTGGGCCCTCCCTGCTTATCCTCAGGGCCCAGCTGCAGCATCACCTCCGCTGGGCCACCTTCCCTGGCCACACGGCCCCCTCCACAGGCAGCTCGCTGAGCGCGGGTGGCTAGAGCCCTCTGGGCAGCATCTTGGGGGTTTGTCTTGGGTTTGTCTCTATTCTGTGGTCTGGTGCCAGGAGGAGGGACCCACCCTGGCATGTGGCCCTGCCGCACTCCTCTTACTGCCACAGGGTTCTGTGGGTGGCCACCCCTACACCATGCCCCAGGGCAGGGCCCCTCTTCGGTTCAGGGGACCAGTAGCCCAGGCTCCCCCTCCCCTGCACACTCCCAGCACCAGGCTCACCTGGTCCCCAGTGTTCAGTGGGGCTGGACTCCGGGGTGGGCTCAGAAGGGAGGTGTGAGAACAGCATCTGTCCAGGGGCCTCTGGGCATCCTTGGCTCCTCTCTACTCACCACCCTGCCCCTACCTGACCCATCCCAAATCCTGCCACTCCTCTCCCCTCTTCCCTCCAGGATGCCTGCAACACCCCCCTGCCGTAGGTCTCCCTGGGCTACTCTTGTCCTCAAGACCCTGTGTCTTTCCCCGCTGTCCCCCCACGGCCAGTGCCCTGTTCCTCTCACACCCCGAGCTCTCTCCCACCTTGCCTGTCCTCTGCTGTTCCCCAGCTGCAATGTCACTCTCCACTCCTCCAGGAGCCTGCCCAGGGAGACACCCCCCACCCAAAACTTCAGGACACATACGACCATGTGAACTTGGCACGTTTCCGTGCTAACCAGTTTCTTGCGGCGACGCCAGGAGGGAAGGGACCCATGTCCATCCTCTAGTGTGCCCAGGGCTGAAGCACTTGCCGAGGGGGTGCACGGAATGTGCGTGACTGAGTGAGCTGCCCCTTGAATAAGCCACCGCAGTGGGACTTTGAGCCAGTCTCGCTCTCTCCAGGCCTCGCCTGCGGCGCCCCACCCGCCTCTCCCCAGCTGCAGGGAATTGGGTAAATAATGTGCTTGCCCCCCAGAAACTGGGAGGAGGGAGCCAGATCCCCTCCAAGCGCATTCCCACTCTCATCCCTCTGACTTCAGCCACCCACGCAGCGCCTCCTCCCAGCCCCACCCTGCCCAGCCCCTCCCAGGTGCCCGCAGTTGGAGCCGCCGCTCCCACAGCACCTCCAACCCCAGCGGTTCACCATGGGGGCTCTGAGACCCTGGGCCCGATTCCCACTACTGGTTGTGGCCCACCTGCTAGCCCTGGGGATTGGGGCTGCTGTGTTTCAGGCCCTGGAGGGGCCTCCGGCACGCCAGCTCCAGGCCAAGCTCAGGGCCGAGCTGGCCACTTTCCAGGCGGAGTATGGGGCCTGCCTGCCCCCCGGGGCCCTGGAGGAGCTGCTGGGCACCGCCCTAGCAGCCCAGGTCCACGGGGTCTCCAGCCTGGGCAATGGCTCAGAGGCCGGGAACTGGGATCTGCCCTCGGCCCTGCTCTTCACTGCCAGCCTCCTCACCACCACGGGTAAGGCCGCCAGGCGGCCGGGCAGGAGGGGGTTCCTGGTGTCCCTGGGGATGTAGCTCTTCTCCCAGCCTCCAAATGCCAGAGCCCAGGTCTGACTAGGCCTGATGTCACAGCTGGGGCTTCCCACCCCAACACCCTAAGTGGTGCAACTTCAGCTGCCAGGTGGGGCGTGGCCTCCTCAGCCACACCCCCCGACACCCCCTGAGACCCAGGAGAGATGCCCAGACCCAGGGGCCTGAGGCCAGGTGGGGGGAAAGGTATTGTGGGGTGAATTCTTGGATGGAGGAAAAGGGAGTGAACCCAGGAGTACAGATTAGGGCCACTGACTCAGGAGAGAGTGTCCAGGGGGAGGAAGTCCTGATGAGATGTTAGCCATGGCAAGAGAGCGCGAGATGAGGGATGAAGGAATTCCTGGCAGAGGGAATAGCATGGGCAAAGGCCCAGAGAAATAAAGGAATGGGACCCACAGCCCTGGAGGTTTTTCATCCTGCAAAGTGTCTAAATGTTTTTTGAATTAAAGTCTATATTGTCCGCTTCCGTTGAATAATCAGGAAACCTATTTGCACTGGGCCAGAATCCTACAAGGGATTCCGTATTGTCTGGAATAGGCCTGCACTTTGGGGCAGAGCATGTCTTCTCCAGGCCAGCCCAGTCCCCACCACTCCCTCTTGTCTCCCATCTGGCTCCTCTAGGCATTTGAGTTTACAACCTCCAGACTAGCCAGTCCTGTTCTCCCAGCACACCCTGCTCTCCCACCTCTCCCTAACTTTGCACATGCTTTTCCAGTCTGGAATGCCCTCTCTCTGGCACGCGGCCTCTTTTGCAGCCCTTCATGTCAAGTGTCTCCACTGATTTTCCTCCCTGTCTCCACCACCAAATGGCAGGGGCTGGGCAGACTCAGATGTCAGTGCGAGACCTAGCACACGGGATGTCTCCGTACACCTGCGGGAAGTGAAAGAGTGGGTGCCGTTCTTC
This sequence comes from Ailuropoda melanoleuca, assembly GCF_002007445.2. Classification (NCBI taxonomy): domain Eukaryota; kingdom Metazoa; phylum Chordata; class Mammalia; order Carnivora; family Ursidae; genus Ailuropoda; species Ailuropoda melanoleuca. The sequence goes on along the minus strand of NC_048233.1, from coordinate 84,319,428 downwards.
CTGGTGGATTTGAAAGTATTGTATTGGTCAAGGGCAGAGCTGAGGAATCTGAGAAAACCAAGCTTCCCCTGGGGCGGGACAGTAGTTCTCGGAACCATCCCAGCTACAAGAGGCCTAAGGTGACTGCCTCTTTTAATCCTTACATTTTCCAGAAAAGAGTGGCCAGGGAGATTTGTTTATTTATTTATCTACTTATTTATTAGAGAGTGGGGGAGGTGGGGGGTGATAGTGAGCAGAGGGAGAGGGAGAGAGAATTTTAAGCAGGCTCCAGGCTCAGCACAGAGCCCCACCTGGGGCTCGATCTCATGACCCTGAGATCATGACCTGAGCCAAAATCAAGAGTCAGACATGTAACCAACTGAGAAGAGTGGCCAGAGAGGTTAAGGGACTTGCCCAGGACCCCAGCAAATGAAGAGCAAAGCCAGCCAGAGCCTGGGCCTGAAGAGTTCCCGTCACCTTGGCCACCAGAGGGCAGCCTTCTGCCGGAGGCCTCGTTGGGGGAAAGGAGGGGGCCCGCCTGGCATCACACTCAACTGTTCATTACCCACCGCCTCTCTCCTTTCCAGGTTACGGCTACATGGCCCCACTATCGGCAGGTGGAAAGGCTTTCTGCATGGTCTACGCCACCCTCGGGCTGCCAGCCTCCCTAGCGCTCCTGGCTGCACTGCGCCGCGGCCTGCTGCCCCTGCTCAGCCGGCCCGGGGCCTGGGTAGCCGGCCAGTGGCAGCTGGCCCCGGCCAGGGCCGCACTGCTGCAGGCGGCTGGATGGGGCCTGCTAGTGGCTGCGACGTTCGTGCTGCTGCCGGCACTGGTGCTGTGGGGTCTGCAGGGCGACGGCAGCCTGCTGGAGGCCATCTACTTCTGCTTCGGCTCACTCAGCACCATCGGCCTGGGGGACCTGCTGCCAGGCCGCGGCCGTGGCCTGCACCCTGTGCTCTACCACCTTGGCCAGCTGGCGCTTCTCGGTGAGTTCAGCTGTCACGGAGTGGGAGGGAGGGGAGAGGAGCCAGGACCAGGACTCCCATAAACGGCTGGGGAGACTGAGCCGTGCCGGTGAAGGACCACAGCCCTGGGGTGTGATGTGAGGGTTGTGGTTGGAAGAACCCTGATGGCAGCGTTAAGAGGATTGTGAGCGGCACCGGGTGCCACGGGTCGTGGGTCACCTGCCTGGGAGGGGGGGCAAGGAGCATCCCTGGTCCCCCAAGAGCTGCCTTAGCAACCTCTCCTCGCCAGGTTACTTGCTCCTCGGGCTCCTGGCCATGCTGCTGGCTGTGGAGACATTCTCAGAGCTGCCACAGGTCCGTGCCATGGTGAAGTTCTTTGGGTCCAGTGGCCCGTTGACTGCTGAAGACCAAGGGGGCATCCTGGGCCAGGATGAACTGGCTCTGAGCACCCTGCCACCCTCGGCTGCAGCCCCAGAACAGGCCCCAACTTGCCGACAGGGGTCAGGAGGTGGCGTTGAGCTCCTTTCAGGGGGACAAGCCTGACGACGATGAGGCCTCCAGAGATGGCAGGGGAGGGAGTGAGTGTAAGGATCTCAGGCAACAGTGTATTTAAAAGGGGGGCGCAATAACCCCGACTGTTTTCGTCTCTTCTTTCAATATGGGACCCCTAAAGCGATCAACGACCCAAACCCCATCATCCTTAAACCCCACCATCCTTTGAAGGTGAAGGCCGAGCAGAGCAGGGCCCTCCGCTGCCTCTGGGAACCTCAAAGCCCGCACAGGCCCCACCGGGGATCGCAGACAACCTTATCGGCCTCAGCCCCACCCCCTTCCGTCTATTGAAAGCCCCCGTCCTGAGAAAGGCCGGCGCTGGTGTAGCCTTGTCCAACTTTATTGCTCGCGGAGATCAGGAAAGGGCGGAGGGCGGGGGCGCAGCGGTTCAGCGGCCAACCCTGCTCCCGCGGCGGCCCGTCCGGGCCGTGACGTCGGTGAGGGGTTGTTCTGCCGGGCGCTCCTGGGACTCCCCGGCCCCGCGAACACACGCACACGCACTCACAAGGACAAATAAATACGGCCCGGACGGCACGGCCGTCCAGCCGCTCTGGTCGGTCGGGCCCCAGGGGCCGCCCTTCTCCGCCCCGTCTAGGGGCGGTGGCGGCCCCTACGAGCGGCGCGCTGAGGCCGTGCGGCCCCGGTCCTCCGGAGCGCCAGCCCCGGGGCGACCCCGCGCGGCGGCGAGAAAGCCTGCGGTGGGAGCGGGCCGGGCCTCAGCTCAGCGAACAGCGCTCGCGCCGGCTCAGCTGCCGGCTCAGCTTGCGGCGCCGCTGCTCCAGGCCGCGTTCCCAGGCGCTCGTCCTCCTCCAGGGCGCTGCGAGGGAACGGCTGCAAGTCAGAGTCGGGGCCCCTGGCCTCATCTGCCCCCACCCCGGCCGGAGCGAGCACGCCCCCTCCCCGCCCCGGCACCTCCCAGCGTGGACCCTACCCCACTCACATCCGCTCCTTGTGGTCCAGATCCCGGACCAGCTCGTCGCGCTGGTTCACCAGCGACACCAGCTCCTCCAGCAGAAGCTGCTCTCGGTGCTGCTGCGCCGCCGTCTTCAGCCAGTCTGAGGGTGGAGGAGGCTGAGGGTCAGGAGGCGCCGGCCCCTGCTCTGTCCTGGCTCCCAGCCCCGCCCGCCGCATCTCCCAGGTCCCGTCTCCCACCGTCGATAGTTAGCATGGCCCGTAGCTCCCGGCTCAGCAGCTGGAACCTCCGCTCCAGGTCCTGTTCCTCGATGCTGGGGCGGGGGAGGAGGTGGAGGTGGGACAGGGACAGGGGAACGGGAGGGGGAGGGGTGCCAGGGCTCTGACCGCTCCCTGGCCCCCCCATCCCACCTCATTTCCCGTTCGCGGGGAGGGCTGGGCTGAGGACAGCGCTATACCCCTGTTCCTGCTCCAAGTCATCTTTCTTCCAACTGTTCTCCAAATGCTGGCTGTTTATATTGTCTCCTCCCATCCCCCCTGCTCTTTTTTTTTTTTAATAAGAAACAACCTTGCAGGATTATTTGGATGAACATTATTCATAAACAGCAAGTATTAGACTAAAATTATTCTGAAAAATGATCCAAAATGCAAAAGGGAAGCAAAACTGCCTTCATCACGCAGGACTAGAAAAACAATCATGGCCGAGAGTTGTGTTTGACCCCACTTGGGAAACCAGCTCAGATCTCCCTGGGCCTCGGTGTTCCTTATTGTAAAGGAACAGGGTCCAACTGGGGCAGTCAGCCCTGACTCTCCCGTACCATGTTTTTCTCTGGGCCTTGGTTTTCTGATTCATAAAAATAGTACCAATTTAAGAGGTGTACAACTGATACAGGACTTTTGAGGGGAAAACATAAGATGACTGAACAATTTTTCAAAAAGATCCTTGCAGAAAGAAAAAAAGCGGTGAATAACTGTAATCAAAGCAGCCAAGATTCCCCCTGTTCTGCAGGCCCTGGGTTGGCTGGGGTTGGCGCCTGCGCTGGGCGGGGCCTGCCTGCGCTGGGCGGGGCCTGCGGACACTCACAGCAGCTGCAGCTGGTCCTGCCTTCGGATGAGAGCATTCTTCTTGTTGACCAATGTGAACCACTCCTGGATCAGCACCTCCTCCTGCAGCTTGTCGGCCCCTTGAACCAGGCCAGGACGGTCACCAGGCCTGCCCCCACCCCAGGTGGCAGGAGTAGGTGGCTGGGGAGTGGGGAAGGGGCTTGCTTCCTTGCGCATCCCAGAAACCAGAGCTGTGTGCCTCCGGCAAGCTGCTTCCCTTGCCCAGCTGTACGTGGGGACAGTGACCCCAGCCTTGCCTCCTCCCGACTCCTCCCCAGATCAGGAAGGGCTGCAGGGCTAGGCAGATCGGGTAGCACGTGTTGGGGAGTGGACTCCAGATGCCTGCACCACCTGACTCCATAAGGCTCCTCAGCTGTGTCTCCACCTCGGCCGCCCGCCCATCTATCTGTCTCTGCTCCTGTTCCAGGGCCTGCAGCTCTGCGCACACATACTGACTTGTGTCCTGGAACCTTTGCTGCAAAAAAGGGGGGCAAAGGACAGGGTGGGCTCAGCCCAGGCTCTGCCTAGGAAGTGCCACCCACCAGCTCCAGCCACCTCAGCCCTCCTTACCAGCCCAGCCTCTTCCCCTGGACTTGGGGGTGGCTCCTCTGATGGGGGACTCCCACCTGCAGACAGACACCAAGCTAAGTCACCTCCAACTGACACCAGCGCCCAGGGGATCCCCAGCTCAGGATCTGTGAACAGACTGAGCTGAGCTGGGTCGCTACTCCTTCAGAACTACTCACCAGGGGGCTGCTGTGGGGCTGTGGTTGTGGGTGGGCTGGGGGCGGAGCTGGGCTCAGGGCTCAGGCCTTCCTGTGGAGAAAGAGGCCAGTGAGGCCTTGGAGGGGTTTCCCAACAGCCCCGCCCTGGGGCCAGCCTCTTACGTAGGGCAGAAGGGGCCCTCAACCTCAGGCCCTGCCTGCCCAGCTGCTTCTCCAGTCCTGCGTGTGCAGAATTCCACCCCCCGCCCCCCCAGGGAAACTGCCTCCTCAAGCCAAGGTCACGGCCTTCACCCTCCCTGGCCCTGTGGTCCTGGGCCAGTCCACTCCCACTCTTGCAGCCTCACAGTCCTCATTTCCTGCACTGGGCTAATAACCCTGGCTTCACAGGGCTTCTGTGAGCGTCAGGGCTGAAAGGCTGAGAAGGGCCTGGCTGGGACCTCTCCCCTCTCTCACCCCCTCCTCCATGGAGCTCCCTCAGGCCACCTCCCACTCCCATCACCTAGCGCTTGTGACTCCATCACGGCCAGGGCGCCCACACAGTGACAGGGAGCTGACCTGAAGCACCCCATCTCCAGACCTAGGCCATCCTGAGCCGGCACCTCCATATCCTGGCCAAAAGGGGGCACCCTCCCACCTTATCGATTCCCATGCCTAGTGCCTGCTGTGCTCTTCCAGAACACTCAGAAAAGGTCAGTTTGGCTGGAAGGCAGGGCTGACCCTTAATGTGCCCCACCCCCGGCCACCGCTGGCAGAATCAGCTCTGGGGGCTCAGGTGCATGGCCAGCCCAGCCCCACTGATGGCTCCTGCTCCGGCCACCCTTCTGGGTCACAGGGTGGGGAGAAGGGGTTGAACCACCCTGCTGTCCACTCCACCCTGCACTTCTCTGAGATGCCTGCCTGCTGACTCTACCCTCCAGCCACAACGGAGGGGTCTTCCTAAAACCCTCACCTGCTGTTGTCACTCTCCCCTGGCCCCTCTCAGGCCCCAGTCTTGTTGCCAATGCCTGGTGGCAGCTCTGGCCTCAACTCCTAGTACCCCCAAACCGCACCCAGACATCACCCCCTAGCCATAGGCATCGACTTTCGCTTCCCCAAATAGCTTCCTCAGCCTGGGCTGGCCTCTCTCTGGGGCTGCCTGACATCAGCAACCTTCAGGACCCAGCTCAGCTCCACCTCCTTGAGGCCCCTTCGGGCTCACACACAGCTTTCTGTCTCCCTTCCTGACCTTCACACCTCCCGAAGCCTCACTGATTCCCAGGCTGGACAGCACTCCCACCATGGCCTCCTCGGCCTTCCCCATCACAGTGCCCACCCCATCGTGGCTGCTGGGAACCCCTCTCTCCCTGCCCAGAGGTAGCCCCTGCAGACAGGTGGGGCCCAGAAAATGCACGCGGGGCCCACCAATGAAAGGCTCTTGACTAAACATGCATGTGTTGGGCACTGCACATATATTGACTCCTTTTGTTCCCTCGACAACCCTGTGAGTCAGGGGTGATTACCATCCCCACCGGTACAGATGGGGAAACTGGAGGTCAGAGACAAGGCTCACACAGAGCCTGGCTTAGGACCCAGGGCTGTCCAATCCAAAGATTTGTTCCCAAGCATGGCCACCAATTTGCTCTTTGCCTCTGGATCAGTCACACCCGCAGGGCTTCTGTTTGTGTCTTTGTATGGGGGAGAAAGTCCAGCCCTGAGTAACCTGGGGGTCGCAGAGCTCCAGAAAGGCATCTGGGGGAGAACACAATTGCCCTTTTTTGACGGCACCCTGACGTGCTGTCTCAGGGCCACGCTGCGAAGAACTTTCATCTTTGCTTCTCATCCTCAGGGAAAGAGCACAGAGAGGTTAAATGGCTTGCCCAGGGTCACACAGCAGTCTGTGCCATTTTAGAGCTCTGGGTTCACAGGTGAACCTTAACTTCCTCTGCCTCTTTCCGCATCTCCCTGAGCCTCAATGCTCCCGCCTGCAAAATGGGCTCATCGTTCCTCCCGGGAAGGGGCATTGTGTGCGGTCAGTTAGGAGCTGCTGCGGGGTCATGGGGGCAGGCCAGGCACAGAGAACTGGGCACTCCACCCACAGAGCGGGCAGAGGCAGGAGAGCGAAGGAGAAACCCCAGCCTCAGCAACAACCGAGCTTACTCACGCCAGCCCTGCTGGGAATTCCAATGCTTCCTCATGTCTGACCCCAATTCCCCTTTCTACACCCCCATGCGTGGCCCTCCTCCAGGAAGCCTTACTGGGCAGAGGCACCCTGCCCTCCTCATGGTGTTGCCTCAGCCCCGCCCCAGCTTCAAGGTGCCTGACTTCATCCCATCCAGGACTCTGGGATCTCCCAAGGGCCGGGACAGGCCTGACCTCCTCCCACCGCATGCATGGGGCATGGGGGATGGGAATGGCCAATAAGGAGTCGTCCTGGGGCACTGAGTGGCTCAGTCAGTTGAGCCTCCGACGCTTGGTTTCCACTCAGGTCATGATCTTGGGGTCATGGGATGGAGCCCTTCATCAGGCTTGGCACTCAGTGTGGAGTCTGCTTGACATTCTCTCTCTCTGCCCCACCCCCGCTTCTCTCACTCTCTCTCTCTCAAATGAATAGATAATAATAAATAAATCTTTGGGGGGGGGGAAGGAGGACTCCCCTCCAGGCCTATGGGTCAAATATCTCCTGTGGGACAAGGGTTGGAGAGGGGCTTGGGTTGGAAGGACCGGATGCTGGGACTTGGGCAGAGAAAGGTGTAGGATGGAGCCTCCCCTTTCAGATTTAAAGAGCCACGGACACACATCAAGGAGGCTGGGGCCAGAGGCCAACAGACTGGCCATGGGTGGCTGTGTCTGATCCCTGCCTTTCACATCTCCTATGGGTGCCTCCAGCGCCCTCCCTGTCTCCCATTCACAATGCCGTGCCTCTGACTCTGTCCTCAAGGCTCCTGCCCTGCAAGCCAGCCTCATCACCACCTGCGGGCCTTCTGGGAGATGAGCGGCAGACAGATTCCTAAATGAAACCTAAGCTTTCCTGCTAACATGCTTTTACTGCAGTAGGTACCCCCACTTGAGAACAAATCCCTCCCAGTTTTCATCTGGGAAAGCTTGCCTACCTTATCAGCCTCACTCACATGGCTGCTTCTTCCAGAAAGACTTTTCCAGTTCGTGCCCTCCTTTCTTTAGAACTCAGGGGTCATCCCTGGGCAGCTGAAGGCTTGGAGTGGCCTGGCAGAGCTGCCCTTGCTGTCACAGGCAGGACGGGTGCAGTGGGTGGAAGGAACCCCAGCTGGGAAGCCACTTCAGCGGCTCTGAGTCCTTGAGCAAATCCCTGCCTTCTCTAGGAACATCTCCCCTTCAGAGCAGTGATCATGTGACACCCTGAGAGCCCCTAACCTGAGACCTGCAGAGGCCTGGGTGGGGGACATCGGCACCCGCCAGCGTCTACCAACTCCAACCTCCTGTTATCAGAGAAGAATGGATCTCCAGGACCTGGCGTTAAAGATCCAAGTCAGAGATACTTGGGTTTGGGAGGCCCTGGATGGTCCCCTCGAGCACAGAAGCTCTGTCCCAGCTTACAGTGCAATGGTGGCTCCTGGGTCCACCCCTGCAGGGAAAGAAACGGCCCAACCCACTTTACAGTCCGTAAAGAGCAGTGTCCTGAGTGATGAAAACATGGAGCCTTCTAAGAGCTTCCTGCTCCAGCCCATGATTCCACTACTTGGGTGTCAAGCATTAAAAACCATTAGCATATATCCCAAGGCTGGCAACAGAGATGGAGACTGCCCGGCTGCCGCTCCGGGCCTGGGGGGCCTCGGCTTGCATGTGTCCCCAGAGCAGAAGCTCACTACCTCGCCAGGGAACTCTTCGTGGCACCGCGGTCTCTCCACTCAGAAAGCGCCTCGCCAAGTCCAGCGGAGTCCCGTTGCCCTGAAGCGGCCACCCCTGGGGCCAGCTCTGCCCTTGGGGTCCCTGCGAGCCCCTGCTTCTCTGCCCCGCTCCCCCTGATCCCCGCGCCACAGGAGGGCACTCACTGCAGCCCCGGCTCCGGAAGCTCTGGCCGCTCCGGCGGCTCGCCGCTCCC
>NC_048233.1:84302281-84311039 GCF_002007445.2 Ailuropoda melanoleuca | reverse complement strand
CCGGGCGCCGGCCACACAGTACGTGCCGGCGCCGCCGCCGCCCTCCAGCTGCACCAGCCGCAACTCCTGCCCCGTGCAGAAGGCGCGGATCTGGCACAGGTAAGTCATGACGATGAGCTTGTCGGGCACCGACAGCAGCACCATGTCCGCCGGCTCCAGCAGCCGCGACACGCCCAGGGCCGCGAAGCCATCGAAGGCCTAGGAACGGTGGGCTGCGGATCAGCGGCGGCCGCGGCGGGCGTTACCCAGCGACGCTGCGGCCCCGCCCTGGACGGCGCGAGGAGTCCCGGCGACTGGCGGGCGGGGGGGCGCCTAGCAACGCCTCCCCCTTCTATTGGGGGAGATCTAGCAACAGGGCCCGCCCTCGCGTCACCCAGCAACTGCGCACCAAAGGGTGTTTTTGGAAAAACCATCTGGTGGAAATATGCTTGAAAAGAAAACTAAACTAAGGAAAACGAATAATTTAAAGCCCAAGAGAGTAAAAAGTGGCAGAACTTCCGAAGTCCACGGCTGGGGCCCTGCAGCCCATAGATTCCTCTCCTAAAGACTGACCGGCCCTAAATCTTGGTCCTACGGCCCTACTCTAGAACCCTTCCCTCCTGGCATTGCTCTCTCCCCATCTCACCTGCTTGTTGTTCTGTTTGATGTTGAGTGGATCCAGGGAAGCGTAGTCACTGCAGAGAGAGGGCTGGTCAGAGGCTGGAATCACTCTACACACCCCCCCCCCAAGCTCCCTCATTCATTCCCACCCCCTCTGGCAGCTCACATCTTGTCTGGGTAGAATCGGTGCAGGATGGCACAGAAGGCCAAGCCGTTGCGCCACGATGTAGTGAAGTTGGTGACTCGGACGCCACGGTAGCCCGTGGTGACTTCCTGGCACCACTCCAGCAGGGATTGACTGGAGCTGACCGGGGCAGGTGGTGCCTAGGGACACAGGGATGGGCTCAGGGAATGTGGACATAGGACTGCACCCTCTCTGCCCCTTGGGCAGAAAATCGCCCCAGCTCTGGATTTCAGGGGTCATCGGAGACTACTGGCCAGAGCCTTGGGACCAGGCAAAGGGTTTCCAGCTCTGTGGTTATCTACCAAGGTCATCTAAAAGGTCAGTGGCCCCCAGGCAAGATCAGAGGTCACCAGCAGCCACACCTCAAGGTCAGCCCAGAAAATCAGCTTAGGGGTATCCGGCTCCATGCAGCCCGGGGAAGACAAGATGGGGGAGCCAGGGCATCCTGAGAGAGGAGAGGGTGAGTGGGGCTCCTTGAAGCTGAGCCCCTGTCCCACCACACCCCAGTCGACCAGGTGGGTCCATGCAGAGCCGCCGTTAGCTCAGCCCCAGGTTAGTGGGAAGCAGCAGACTGGGCCCTCGGCGGCCCCCATCCCTACCTGGCTGCCCGGCAGCCTCCCGTCCTCTTCAGGCTCCTCTGGGGAAGAGGCCCCTGAGGGCTTGGGCACCCGGGCCCCTGCCCCACTGGCCACCTGTGCCTCAGTCAGGCTGGCCTCTGGGAGGTTTCCCTCAGCTTCTCTTCCCTTAGTCCCTGAGACCCCAGCTTCTGCTTCCTGGGCCTCCAAAACACCGGATTCCTTCTCTGGAGGCCCTAAACCCTCCATCTCTGCTTCTGGGGCCCCCCAAACCCCAGCCTTGGCCTCTGAAACCCCTAAAACCCCAGCGTCCACCTCCTGGACCCTCAAAACCGTAGTCCCTGCCTCTACTCCCGGGGGCCCTGAAACTCCATGCTTAGTGATGGAGTCCTGTAAGCCCTCGTATTTGAGGGTCCCCCTGAGCCCAGTCTCTGCCTCTTGGACCCCCAAAGTCTTAGCCTTCGACTTCTCAGCCTCTAACACTGTAGTTTCTGTCTGTTCAGCCCCTAGTCCCTCAGCTTCTTTCCTTCCAACCTCTGGCCCTAAAACTCTTGAATCCGTCACCTCTGTCTCCTGGGCTCCGGCCAGCTCATTCTCTATCCTTGGGACCCCTGAACCCCCAGCTGCTAGCTCCTGGGCCCCCAGTATCTCAGCTGCTGTTGTCTCAGTCTCGAATCCTGGGACCCCTGAACTGCCTACCTCTGTTTCCTGGGTCCCCGCTATCTCAGATTTTATCCCTGAACCCCCCACTTTTGTCTCTTGGGTCCCCAATATCTCAGCCTCTGCCCTCGCAGCCTCTATCTCTTGCATCCTGGAACCTCCTCTCTCTGTCTCCTGGGACCCCCATGTTTCAGATTCTGCTGTCTCAGCCTCTATCCTCAGCATCCCTAAACCAAGAGCTATCTCCTGGGTCCCCGATATCTCAGTCTCTGCCATCCTAGTCTTTGTCCCTGGAAATCCTGAATGCCCAGCCTCTGTTTTCTGGGTCCCCAGTTCCTCCAACTCTGCCATTCCAGCAGCCTCTGAGTCCAGGACACCTGATCCCGTGGTCTCCGTCTCCTGGGCCCCCGATACCTCAGCTTCTGCTGTCCCAGTCTTTATCTCTAGCAACCCTGATCCCCCCACTTCTGTCTCCTGAGTCCCCAGTATCTGTGACTCTGCCACCCCGGTATCTGTTCCCAGGACCCTTGAATCCCCAGCCTCTGCCTCCCAGAACCCCAGATCCCTAGATGTTACCCTCTGATCAGCTGCTGGTGGGGCCCCCTGGTACCTCACCTGGGGCCTGACGCATGCTGCTCCAACAGAGGGACCCAGCTCCGGGCCTGTCCCCCCAACACCAAGGGCTCTGCCTCTCACCTCTGCACTCTCTCTCTCCTGGCCTGTGGCAGCCCTGGTCCCCTTGAGGTCACCAAGATGCCTGGTATGCCCTGCAGGCTCCGCTGGGGGTGTGCTCAGGGCTGCAGGGGCCTCATCCCTGGGTCTGACCCCTGTCCTCCCCTGAGAGCCCCTTGGAGGAGCCTCGGGAGTCTCCTTGAATCTTGCCTCAGACATCAGCCCTATAGCCTCTGGTCCCTTAGTGTCCACATGGTTCACCTTTGACCTCTGCTCAGCATCCATCTGACTCACCTCTAAACTCTCTTCAGCCTTCCCTGCTCTGATGTCTGACCTCTTAGCGTCCACCTCTCTGACTCCTGACTCCTGCTCAGTGTCCACCCCTCCAGCCCCTGGCCTGTCCCCAGGGCTCCCCTCCTCAGCCTTGGGTTTCTGCCCTACCAAAGAGTCTCTGGAGGCTCCGTCCTCAATGCCTGGGCCCAGCCTGGCTCCCTGAGCCTCTGTCCCTTCCTGAGGGCTTTCCTGGGCCTGGGTCTCCCCAGAAGAACCCACTCCTGCTGGGGGAGCCCCTGAGGTTTTGGGAGCCTCATCTTCCCCTTGGGCGCCTGGGGGCCAAGGGGCATCAGAGCCTTTCCGGAGCCGAGGGGCTGGGGTCGGGGCCGCATCCTGGCCTGGCTGCCTTGAGGACCTGAGGAGAGAGCAGGAGAAAGCAATGGGGAACCCATGTGGCTCCCCACTGTCAGCCCCCTCCCCACGCTTCCGATTGCTAGGGCATTGGAAAGAGATTGGTGGGGGAATGCAGCTTTCTAACGGTGGGGCAGGGGATGGAGGTGGGGCTCATTCCAAAGCTCACCTCTTCTCTGGTAGGGTTCCCGGGGGCCTGGGGGCCTTGAGCCCCACCTGGCCCCCTGCTACAGTAGCTGGTTCTGGCCCCTGGCCCCGGGAGGCCCTGGCTGGGGGCGCAGGGGCACTCACAGGGCCTGGGTTGGTATCCTCGGCACTAGAAGGGCTGGCAGCTGCGGAGGAAGGCAGGGAGGGGCGCTGAGGCCTGGGCCCTGAGACTGGAGGTCCGTTCCCTCCCCAGCCCCAACCCTCGCCCGGGCCTCACCTGCCTGCCGGGGCTGCTGTACCCGGCCCTCCTCCTCCTCCTCACTAAGTGTCTTCAGCTCCCGAGATGGGTCTGGGGTGGGGACGGGAGGCAGGTCAGCCCAGGGGAGGGCCCTGCACGTCTGACCCCTTCCCCCCCAACCAGAGTCCTGGGCCTACCTGGGAAACGCCCCAGCCTCAGGGCACCGCCCCGGCCTGCGAGAAGAGACAGGCCCTCGGATGCAGAGAAAGAGAGAGAGAGAACCACAAGGACAGACAGAAACAAAGCCTTAACCAGCCAGAGGGAGGGATGAGGAAGCTAGTCGTGGAGCACGAGGGCAGACGGGTGGCGAGGGCTGGCAGGACTGGACGGCAGCTCCCCCCTGTGCTTGTGGCCCAGCCAGCTCAGGGCAGGTACCGACCTGGGCAGGCTCTCCCTCGGGGCCGAGGAGAGGGCCTGTGGGACTCAGCTAAGGACCCAGGCCGCCATGGGACCAGGAGCCAAGTTTGGACAGTCAGAGCTGCTGGGCAGGTTGGGACTGCCTGGGCAGGTGCGAGCCCCCTCGCCAGCCGGGCATGCGTAAGCTGGCCCTGCCCCCGCACAGCCCGCGGCTCAGCTCCTGGCCCGGCTTACCCCCACCCTCCCCAGGTCTTGGTGATCTCATCCATGGCAGGCTGTGAGCCCACCTGGCTGGGGGACACGAGCCCGGGCCTCGGGGGCCCCCGGGCCATTGGCCTCCTCCTCGTCACTCTCAGCAAAGTCGTCCAGGTTGCCCACATCGCTCGGCTTCACGCTCATGAGGCTCGCGAGACTCTGCATGTCATCATCCCTGGGGGGTCAGAGGTCAGGGGTGAGGGCTGGGGTCAGAGGTTGCAGACCAAGGCCAAGGAAAGAGGGTGGGCACTCACGTGGCGCGGCCCTCCCGCAGCAGAACCCCGGAGAGAGTGAGGCTCAGCTCGGCTTGCACGACCTTCACCGACTTGGGCTTCAGCCGCAGCCGCAGGGGAACTGGGGCCGGCACAGGCCCCGCGTGGTGGGCCAGGTCCACCTCGGCAGTGGCCAGCACCTTCCGCTGCCCCTTGGACTCCTGTGGGCGAGGGAGAGGGGCCGGGGGAAGGGGCATCAGTGCTGCCCCAGAGTCCCCAGGAGCCCAGGCCCCAGCCTGCCGGGCCACTCACATTCTCAATAACAAATGTCCACTCTTTGGCCTCGTACTGGTCCACATGTGGGTCCTGGGAAAAAGGGGCACTGGTGAGTACAGGGGCTCTGCGGTGAGGGCAATGCAGGGAGAAGGGCCAGCTGTCCCTCCTACTGCACGTGGCGGGCACGTGTGCATGCCTCCCCCTCCAAGGAGACCTCTTGGGCCACCCCCACCCATCTTGGTTATCAGTCTCATCCCTCTGCTCTCTCCTATTTGCATGGATAACCCACTGGGGATCCCCCGTGGCTGCCTGGGCTATAATCACCCCCCCCCATTCCCACCTATGCAGAAGTCTCGAGACTCACCCTGTAGAGGGTCACGGAGATGTCCACATTCTCCGGCACCATCCACACCACGGTGCCCCGATACGGGTTCTGGATGCCTGGCTGCCAGCTGTGGGCCTGCAATGAGCGGTCTGAGGCCTCCCCTGACTCCACAGCTCTCCCCTCGCCCCCTGCCCTTAGCTCCGGACTCGACCTCATCTTTCTCTCCCTTCTATGGATTCTGATCCAAACCTGAACTTGACTCCATTGCCCCAGCGGTCCTCACTCCCCCACTTTCCCAGCACTCTCTGTTGGCCTCACCCCTCCACCTGGACCCCCCCAGTTGACAACCTCTCCCACCTTGGAGCAGATGCGACGGTTCCGCCGGGTCCACACCACCACCAGCTTATCCGGTTGCCTGCGGGTGAGGACAGGGGGGTCTACACAGTCAGGCCCACCCACCCAGCCTCTCCATCTCCTCCAGGGTCTTCTTGCTGCCCACGTCCCCCTCCCCCAGGAGAGGGCCTGGACAGCTCCTTATCTGGAGCCACCAGGAGCAGGGTGAGGCTGTGCACGCAGGGTGGGGCCCCGGGCAGAAGGGCAAAGGCCCATGTGGGTCGGTAGGGATTATGCAGACAGGCAGTGAGAGAGACAGGGACGTACAGAGACAGAAAGAGACGCATAAACCCCGCAAGGGCCCTGCAAGAGACACACAGACTCAGAGACACTGAGAAAGACAGACTCGGAGTTAAACAGACCCGTTCACCCACAAATATCTGGGGAGCGTGCTCTGTAAACCCAGCTCGGTTTAGAAGGCAGAGCAGCGCAGAGGAGAAGCGAGACCCTTCCGGGGCTGAGGACCACAGAGGCTGGGGAAGAGCGCCGGTCAAGAAGGAAAATAAGTTAACAAGCTGACTTCAGGGAGACAGGAGAGAGCCACTGGGGTCTCCTTGAGGTTGGGGTGTCTGAGCAGGGGCTCAGAGGGGAGGGGAGGAATGGGCTATGAGAGGGCCTGGAGACGGAGGGCTCAAGGAAGAAGGAACAGCCAGCGCAAAGGTCTGAGGTTGGGGGAGCCTTGGGGTCAGAGTGAGGGGCAGAGGGTGGGAGGTGGTCAGAGAGGCAGAGGGTCAACTTCTCATTAGATACCCACCCAGGGCCCAGGGGCTCGAGAATCAGCCGTGCTCCCCACCTCTCAAACCCTGAGCCCTGGACTCCAGTTTTGCAGGGCCCCTGACTCCCACAAGGACCTTCCAAGAAGACTTCCAGAGGCTGACCTCCAGGCTGAACTACACACGCCAGGGCAGACTCCGAGGAGAGGCAGAGATGTGAGGGGACAGATAAAACAAGGGCAAAGAGTTGCCTGTGCAGGGCCTAGCCCCACAGAACTGACAGGTGGCGGGGCCTGGGAGGGAGAAGGCCCTTTCGGGTTAGAGGGTCTAACTGCTGCCCAGGAGGGTGGGGGTGGTCGAGAGGACCATGAGGCCGAGGACAGTACAAGGGACCTTCTTGCCTGTACCCAGCCCCATGCCAGGATACTGAGGTCCACCCACCTCGCTGCCTCTGTGTGGGCTGAGCCAGGACGAATGGCTCTCCAGTCAACCCCTAAGGATGCTGAGGCCCAGAGAGGTTGGGAGCCAAGGCAAGGTCACAAAGCTGAGCCCAGAGCCCTCTGACCTGCAGCCAAGCTCCCCTTCCCAACCCCAGACTGCAGCGATGGCTGAGCAAGGGTAGCTATGGGGCCTTCCCAGAAAGGGGAAGCAGACCGGTGTGTGTGTGTGTGTGTGTGTGTGTGTGTGTGTGTGTGTGTGTGTGTGTGCCTAGAGAGGGCGGGGCCTGGCTAGGCAGCCTGACTCAGGCTGGGCACGCCCTCCTGGGGAGCCAAGACCTGGGCAGGAGCAGCTTCCTAGCCTGGGCTTCTGGCTAAGAAGCCCAGGAAGCCCTGCCCGCCCCCGTGACTCAGATGCGTTGACACTGCCCTCACCGCAGGCCTGCTCTCTGGGACCATGCCCAGCGTCCCCCTGGCCTCACCCAGGATGCTGGGGCAGAAGGCAGAAGCCAGAGGCCAGAGTGAAAGTCCCAGTCCTGCGCTGTGTTACCTTAGCCAGCCCCGGGTCTTCTCTGAGCCTCGCCAAATGGAGTGAACGGGCCTCTGGCTGGCGCAGTCAAAACCAGGGATACCAGGGATACCGGCTGCTGCCCAAGGGACCCTAGCCTCCTGCTCGCTCCCCTCCCTTTGGACCCCATGATCCCTTCCTGCCCCAGCAGCTCTTCCTCTTGGGAGCCTAAATTTAGCCCCGCCTGGCGGGTGAGGCCCCCACAGCTGTGCCCTAATCCAGCCAAGGGAAGCCGACACCAGTGAACACGTATATTTAGGGTGTGACGCAGGGGTCCGGGCAGCTGCGGGTGGGAGCATGTGAACAAGACGCCCCGGCCCTTAGGCAGTCTGGGCCAGGTCCTGTACTCTCTCGCACAGATCTCCCCCAACCGGGCCACCTCGCCCTCCCCAAGCCCTCTCCTCCCAGACTCACAGCCTTCTAAGCCCTCAGGCCCCTTTAAGCCGATCCCTGCCTCCCTCCTCATCCCTCCCAGTGCTCAGTTTCCCCTTTTAAGGGCATCGTGGAGACATATCCAGCCTCCCAGCACCCACTCTGGTTGAAGTGTGTGTGTGAGTTCCTCTGGCTCAACAAGTGGGCAGAGGAGGAGGGGGCAACATCCTTGTTCTGAGCTGTACGACAGTCCATGGAGGCCACCCGCAGACCTCAGAATTTGCTCCCTTTTCTGATGTTACCCCAAACCATCCCTCTGGTCACAAAAACATGAGGCCTCCCTTCCCCGAGCTCTGAGCACCACAGTTGAGTAAGGTGTGGGCACGAACAGATTCTCGGGCCTGCAAGTTCTGACTTCCACTCCCCAAAAGCGATCCACACCCCCAATTCCAGGGGCCCCCCAAACTGTAAAGGCATTTTTGAGTCTCTGTGTCTGGGACACCAGGGTCCAAGGTGGGAGCCAGGGGCCACCGGGCTGGGGGCAGGGTTCTCTCCGGCTCCAGCGGCGCCATGGGGTCCCAGCCAGTCCGCAGAGGCCCCCAGGCCTCCCTGCCACTCACCATTTCTTGGTGCACTCCACCAGCTCGTGGTAACAGGCCACAAACTGGAACTTGGCGGCCCGCTTGCCCACGCGCTGCAGGCGTTTCCACACCGAGGTCATGGCCCCCGCTGCCCCCGCCGCCGACTCCTCAGACTCGGGGCTCCCGCTGGCCCGCGACCGCTGGCCGGGCCTGGGTCCCCATGGCCTCCCGGGCTGCTATCCGCGCCGCCCGCCCCGTCCGTCGGAGATGTCCGAGGCTCGGACCCGGGGCCGATCACCCCGCTGCCGCCGCTGGGGCCCGCCGGGTGGTCCGGCTGAGTCGACCGGGTCGTCCGGGGCGCGTCGGGTCGCGGGAGCGCTGAGCGGCGAGCGCGCCGTTTCCTGGAGCCGCACCCCCGTCGGAAGGCGGGCGGGTCCGGCGGGGGGCGG
>NC_048233.1:84281522-84302272 GCF_002007445.2 Ailuropoda melanoleuca | reverse complement strand
CGGGGCCGGGGCGGGGAGCGGGGGGCGGGGCGGTCCGGCTTCCGGAGCCTCGCGCTGCCACCGCGGTTGGGGGGGAATGGGGGGCGTACCAAGGGGGACGCCTGGATCCGAGCGCCCGCTCGTAGCGCGCCGGGGCGGCGTGGACGCGCGGTCCGGGGAGAGAGCTACCAGCGACTTGGTGCCGCCCTCGAGAGCACTGCCCGAGCCGCCACCCTTCCTGCCCGCAGCCCCGGGAGGTACGTACTGATGGCCCCATTTCACAGGTGGGGGAAACAGAACCCCAGAAAGAACAGACTTGCTCAGGGCCACACTGCGAATCTGGGCCAGAGCCAACTGTCAACACTGCAGCGGCAGACTCCTGCTGCCACCCAGGTCTCAACCTAAGCAGGAAGGAGCAGAGTCAGGGGTCAACCTGGGCAGCACCTATTTGCCAGTCTGGGAAGCTGACTCCTTAGCTGTCAGGTGGGAAGGTAGTCCCAACATCCCACAAGCAGCTGACTTCCAACAAGCGTGTGACCTTGGGCAACTACTAACACTCGGAGCCTCAGTTTCTACCTCTGTTAAATAGGGATAATTATAGTTCTGACTCTTAAAGGGTCACTGAGAGTATGAAATCTCGGGAAGCATTTAGTACCGAGGCTGGCTGATTTTCTGAGGTCTCATTAAACGGAATCCGTTATCGCAGGCTGGAAAGTGTGTGTGCGAGTGTGTGCGTGTGTGCGTACGCTAGCGCACACACACGTTTACTCTCCCTCCCCTAAGAAGCCTGCCCCAGGCGTTAGCCGCTGTGTTCACACCTAGATTAGAGCCCTTATCGCCTACCCGCTGGCCCAGCATGGTAATGAGCACCTGCAGGTATCAGGCCCAGAGTTAGAGAACAGCCCTGGGGCAGCGCATCCGCTTCTTTCCCTCCCTGGCGGCGCTCGGCAAGGTTTGTGAATGGACTGCAACCTGGGGCTTCAGAAATACTCGGTTTGAACAGATATCTGATATGCCAAGAGTGCCCGCTGTTGTCTCCAGAGGCACGTGATTGTGCACGTGGAATGGGGTCAGGCAGCCTGTAAGCCTAAGTGTGTAACTTCGAGGTCCTCTCCTCTTCGTTTTAGGGAGTTGTGGGGGTTTTCTGTGTGTGCCTGGAGGTCTGAACGCCCACCATCCCCAAATGTGCAGGCTTCTTCCGGCGAGCCTGACACGTGGGTTTGGCTCCCAGGCCCGCGGTGTGATCCTCGGTTTTCTCTGTAAGAGATAGCCCTTTACATACAGGCTCCAAGGGCTGTGGGGGAGTCAGGCGGCCTGTATGAGAGTAAGCGCAGAACGGGAGTGTGTGGCACCCAATCACTCCTCCACGAAGCTGGGTCTCAGGCACTGGAGCCCAGGGCCCTGCCCCCTTCCCCCGCCCAGGGCTTATGTGGCCCCTGGGGAGGCGTGGGCCAACGCAACTTTACCCCCTTCTGCCTCTGCAGCTGTTTCCTCCCACCCAAAAAGCACACACTAGCTCCCGGGCCCTTCCTGGAGGCGCCTTCCCCTCTCCCGCCGAGGGGCCCCTAGGTCCGCTGGCTCAGGCCCACCCATTTCCTGTGCCGCCCCAACTCCGCCCCCACTTGGGGTGGAAAGTTTCTCTCAAGATAGGCGGCTCCTTCTCCTTCCTTCCCGGCGGGCCAGGAAGGGCCAAAGCAAGTTGCGGGGGGGCGGGTTGGGCTCCCAGATCTCCGGCCAGAGGGGAAGTTACTCGCCCGCCGTCGTAGACCGCGGGACTAGCTCGGCCAGCTCGGCATGTTCCCCAACCCCGTCGGTGCAGGGAGGATTCGCACTCCATCGCCGGCAAGCTTTTCTTCCACTCAGGGGTCTCGGGCGCCATCTGCCGGCGGAGCGCGGAGCCGCACTTTCCAGAAACACCGCTATCTCCCCGCCCCAGAGCCAGGCATTCAAAACACAAGAACTCTGAGAGAGTATTTATTTACCTACGTGCCCAAGAGTCTGGCCCCTAAACTTAAATATCCAGCACGGAGCCTTGGCCCTCCCGGCCGTGGGTGGGTGCAAGGATGGGAATGCCCTGGTCTAGAGCAGTGGAACCCAGGGACCAGAGGTGGGATGCCCCTGAGCCAGCAGCTGCCAATAGCAGCAAAAGGTGAAAAGGAGATGGGAACCAGGCACTCATCCCAATTCCAGAGACATCAAGGGGAGTGCTAGATGCTTGGGCCCCGCCACCAGACTTCAGGTTGGCCAAGCTGGGGTGCACACATGTGGAAGTAGTGGAGGTCCGGTGCCGTGGGCAAAGGCTGTAACCCAGGTGCCTGCCCCAGTGCTAACTAACCAGAGTCAGGAAAGAGGGGGTTGGCAATTTTGCCTCTGAGGGGCCCAAGGGGAAAGCAGGCACTATTAGTCTGAGTACTTACTAAGGGGTGAGTTTCTGAGCCTTTTGCATGGGTGCGTGCTCCCCCCACCCCCAGCTCCTCAGAGGCTGATGTGAAAGGCGTCCTGCAGCCACTGGTCCCGGGCATTGTGTGTCTGAGGCACAGTGAGGGGTGGCGGGTCCGGGGGCAGGCTGGCATCAGGAGGCTCATCGTCATCAGACAGGCCGGCATCAGGTGGGTAAGAACTGTCTGAGTGCAGGGAGGATGACAGGTCCTGACACAGGCTCAAGTCTTGGCACAGGTGCTTATAGTCTTGGATTGACTCGTACAGGCCCCACAGCTGGCAGAGCAGGGACATGTCCAGCTGCCGCAGCCCCACCTGCAAAAGACTGAGGGTGGGCTGGGGTTGGGGTCCAGGCCACCCTCAGCCCTAGCCAATCTTCCTGCACCTTTCTAAGCACAAAGTTTTGTGGACAGCAGACACCACCTGCAAGCTGTGAATCTTTAGGCGTCACTGACCCTCATCTGTAAAACGGGGATAACATTTACCTAACAGGATGGAATGAAATAACACGAGTAAAGCATTTAAAAATACATGGTAACTATTGCCATAAACAGTAACTATAATCATTGTTACTATATCCTCTCTGACCCAACCGGCTTCTGCAGTTCTTCTGAGACTCAAGCCTAGAGTTCCGGGTTCCGTGCCTCTGGCTGCGCTCCGCTCCGGGACCCTCACGCTCAGCGGCAGCCCCCCGCCCAGCTGGCTCGGGCCCCAGCCACTCACCATCTCCTTGCGCAGCGCTGCTAGTGCTGAGTCGAGATTGATAGGACGACGCGGGCCGGGGGGACCGGCGGCGGGTCCCGCGTTGGCGGCGCCCGTGGCGTACCGGGGCCCGTCTGGGATGCGGGCCGCGCGGCTCAGCTCGTCGTGGATGCGGCTGCGCTGACTGTAGACGCGCTCCAGCTCCCGCCACGAACCCCCGCTTGCGTTGAGGAGACCGCTGAGGCCGCGCGGTAGCGGAGGGAGCCCGGCTAGGACGCAGCCAGCGCCCCCCGGCGCCTCGGCTGAGGGCAGCCCATTCATGGCCCGGCCGGCGCGGACGGCGCTGCTGCCTCCTTCCCTTAAACACTCCACCCGGGCCGCAGCCCGCAGGCCCCGCACCGCGCGGCCCAGCCGGCCGAGCCCAGCCGCCGCCCGCAGGCCGCGCTTTGTTCCTTCCCCGACTCCTCCGACTCCGCCCCTGCCCCACCCCCTTTGCATGGGCGGGGCCTCTCTTAAAAGGGCTACGGTGCTGGGACCACATCGCGAAAAGCAGAGAAAGAGAATGGGGCATCCACTCGAAGGGAGCCAGAAAAAGGGGCGGGGGAAGAGACCAAAAGCGGCGAACGCGGTTCCTTCACGGTTCTTTTTTGCTCCCCCCACAACAATGTGTTTAATTATTCTGCTCAATTTTAACGCCCAAGGGAAAGGATCTAAACCGGGGGGGGGGGGGTCAGGAGACATGGGTAAGTAAGTCCATACTTGGTCCCTAAGGTGCAACCTGACGCCCTGTCAGTGTCTCAGTGTCTGAGTACCTGCTCTGGGCATGAGGTGGGTCAGGATGATGGTATCAGAATGCTCAGGGGAAGGAGAAGACACCAAGGGGGACTGGAACCCAAAATCTCACTCAAGGATGGGAATTGAGCACTGGATGGCTAAGAGGCGGCAGGGATGCCGCAGAGGTCCATCCCTCTTGTTCCTGCTTTTGAGGTGGCTATGACCTCCTCCTCAGAAATAGTATCACATAGTCCTCTCCTTCCTCCCTCATTCTGAGTGGGGGGAACCAAGCACAAACAAGCCCAACTAATCTCTCAGGCATCAAGGAGAGCAGACAATGGTAGGGTAAGAGGCCAAAGGCAGGAAAAAGGCGAGCGGAGCTGGAGCTGGCATGCACACTCAGAACCAAGAAAAGAACAAACCACACAAGAGGACAGCTGTTTTTCTAGAGGGTTCTTCTCAGGAGGGGCCACTTAGTGTTGCAGCTGCCGCAGGCTGCGCAGAGCCTCAGCACAAGCCCGGATTAGGCTACACAGCTGGATGCTAGTCTCCAGGGAGGTGCTAGAGCCCAGCTCAGCTGAGGCCCAGGTCAGCTTCTGCAGGAGGGCCTCCTGTGTGCAGGCCAGGACATCTGCATTTGGAGGCACAGCAGGAGGGGGTGGCCCCTGGGCTGCCTTGAGCCCTGCCGCAGCTCCCTCACAGTGCTCTGGACGGGGTACTGGGGGCTGAGGGGCTGGCCGAGAGCCCAAGGGGAGCTCCGAGGCAGAGGCAAGCTGGTGTTCCCGAGCTTGGGAGAGGGCAGCCTGGGCATTCAGAGCTAAAAGAGGAGAAAGTGGGTGGAATGGTCAGGAAGCCTGTCCCCTGTCAGCTCTGAGCCACCTCCTTACTCTTTCCTGCTCTGCTCTTTCTATGCTTGAGATGTTTTTCCTCCCCTCTAAAAGGTAACTCACCCATTTTTTTCTTTGTGTCAGAGTTATTTATACCCTTGCTTCATCTCTCCCGTCAGGGCTATGCCCGACTGAGCTCAGACTCTTCAGAGTGTCTGGCACACAGGTATTTAGTGCTCCTACTTAATGAATGGTCCTCTCTAGAGCCAAAAGGAGAAAGCACCTTACCTCCGCCTCACCCAAAGCCTCCACTGTCACCTCCCAAACCTACTGTTCCCGGGGCCTCTATCACCACGCGGCTTCTCCACCAAGCACACTCGGGCCCTCACCCGGATTATCTTTATCCACGTCTGAGTCGAGCTCCTGACAAGCCACGCAGTAGATTTTCCGCTGTTTGTCTTGGAGGAGGATCGTCTAGAAGCAGAAAGCACGGGGGCAGGGGTGAGACGCAGGGCGATGGGGTCCAGAGGGGAGAGTTGGGGAAGTGCCGTGCGCCTGGTCCGCGGCCTCATCCCCGATCCCACGTCCCAAGTCTCTCCTCACCCCGCAGTCAGCGCACGTCTCGCCCAGCATGCGGTAACCACGCAGCAGGTAGTCGCCCATGAGCCGGGAGATGCGGTCCTGTCGCTCCCTTCGCGCTTGCAGAACCTTCGTCTCCGCTTCGGTTGGGGGCTCCCAAGAGAAATCGTCGACTTCTGGAAGAGAGGCACAAGAGACAGAGGGGTCTTGCCCGACCGGACTACCTCCTGCACCCCGCAACCACAGGCCCCCACAGCCCAAGTCCTCACCCGCACCGTTCAGAGCCATGTTGCCGTTGTCGCCACTAGGCTCACGGGACGTGACGTACAAGCAGAGCGCTTTCCGCTCGGCTCCGCCCCCTCTATTTAGGCCTAGGATGAGGGCGGAAATGGCGCGCCTCAGACGTCAAGATGCCCGTAGTGGGGCGTGTCTGCGGCGGGAGACCCCGGCCCGTGGGCGAGCCCTTCAGCCCGAAGCTGGTGAACCAACTCTGGGCTTCCCGGGCCTCAGGAGGAGAGTCTCCGGGGTGACGCCGCTCTGGTTGCAGGACCTGAAAGTGGCTGCGCAGGAGCCGCAGAGGAAGAAGAGCACTCGGTTTGAGAAATCCCCGCTTGCCTCCGTCTCCTCTTGGATTTCCCTTTCTGCGCAGGTCGGACCCAGGGCAGGCGGGACAGTGGCATAATCAACAACACTCTTGATGATAACAAATGGTCCCTTGAGCGCCCGTACAGCCTCTTCAGTCCTCAGTGCTTCTCACTTCAACCGGCAAGGCAGGCCAGGCGGGGGTCGTTCTCCCTTTCTATACCTTTCAGCCTTTTTCAAGATACCCTCACCCCTTTCTGCATGTTCAGAGGCCCAGTCTGCCGATCCCCTTAACTCCAAGGCCTGGGACTGATGCAAAGTCCGCCCCTAATTTTTTTTTTTTTTTTTTTTTTAAGCCCTCAAAAAGCCGCTGACTGAAAAGCCCTGTACTGGGCATACTCAGGCCCGGGTCCAGCAGCTGCGGAGGGGTTCCTGCTGGATGGTGAGGCTGAAGGACCTAATAGTTATGCTTATGACCGTTATGCTATTTTTAGGTGGGTCTCTGTTAAAATTACTAGTGCTTCCTGAGCACTAGCCCTGATTTTCCCCCCATTCTGTGTTCTTTTTCTTACCCTTATTAGATATGAAGAAGCCAGATGGTGCAGGCAATGGTGCCCAGATGTGCAGTCTGAAGTGCCTTAAGGCGGTACACCAGGGCAGGCGAGAAGGAGCTAGGATTTAGACCCCCGTAATCTCATCAGCAACCTCCTTCTTTAACTAGACAGCACGTGCTTCTGCATTCGTAGTTGAAGAATGAATGCCCTCCTCCTGGCCCCATCTTCCTTCTACATAGACTCACTGCAACAGCCATTTTCTGACCCTTGCTGACGCCTGCTTTCTTGGAGAGTCCTGTGCCCCTCTTCACTCTCTCCATCTACCAGCAGACTCTTAGGCAGCAGTGATCCTGACTCAGGGCCTGACCCCAGTTTAGTTCGGCCAAGCTGACTGGAGGAACTCTTGGACTCTAGCCTGCATGCACAGACCTTCCAGGTCCGTACTGTCTTCAGCTCCCAGCCCCATCCTAAATCCCTCAGTGCACCCTCTGTGTCATCATCATGCCCAGTATCCACTCAACCAACAGCTTATTTTTCCTGGCACCAAATAAGACCCTGGCACTCAGCCTTCTGTTTAATCCCTGCCATTTACTCCTCATGACAGCCTTTTCGGGAAGGTTCTACTGTTATCCCCATTTTACAGAACAGGAAATAATTTTTTTAAAACATATATCAAGGGACACCTGGGTGGCTGTTGGTTAAGTGTCTTCCTTCGGCTCAGGTCATGATCCCAGGGTCCTGGGATCAAGTTTTGCATCGGGCTCCTTGCTTGGCGGGGAGCCTGCTTCTCCCACTGCCTGCCACTCCCCATGCCTGTGCTCGCTCTCTCTGACAAAATAAACAAATAAAATATTTTTTAAATCAGTCAATCAATCAGGGGGCACCTGGGTGGTGCAGTCAGTTGAGCATCGGACTCTTGGTTTCGGCTCAGGTCATGATATCGGGGTGATGGGATCGATCCCCACATGGGGCTCTGCGCTCAGCTCCCTCTCCTTCTGCCCCCCCCAGCTGTGCGGTCTCTCTCTCAAATAATAAATAAATCTTTAATATACATCAGGGGCGCCTGGGTGGCTCAGTCATTAAGCGTCTGCCTTTGGCTCAGGGTGTGATCCCGGAGTTCTGGGATCGAGCCCCGCATCAGGCTTCTCCACTAGGAGCCTACTTCTTCCTTTCCCACTCCCCCTCCTTGTGTTCCCTCTCTCGCTGGCTGTCTCTCTCTCTGTCAAATAAATAAATAAAATCTTTTAAAAAAATAAAATAAAACATACATCAGGTCATATCACTCTTGCTCAAAACTCTCTGGCATCTCCCCAGCACACTTCGACAAAAATCCAAAGTCCTTCCTATGATCTCCAAGGTCCTACAAGTCTGGCTCCTGGCCCCCCTCATCCCTTCCCACAATCCCCTCCCACTACTCAAGGGAATTCCCATCACCTTTCTCCGCTCAGAGCCCCTCCCTGCCTCAAGTTCTGCAGGAGGATGGATATGACACAGGCCTGGAATCAGGTTGGCCTGGGTTTGACCCTGGATCCGCTGCTCACTGGCTATGTCACCAGGAGTAATTAATTTCATTTCTCTGGACTTTAGTTCCTCATCTGTGAAACTGGGTCAGTTATACCTACGTGGCGGGGTTGCCATGAGGATTTAGTGAGATATGAGGAGAGAGGTGGTAGGAGACCATTGACTCCCAGTCTCTCACATAAATGCAGGTGTAGTGAGCAAAGGCACTGCCTTAGTTCCGGACTGTCTTTTCCAGGATGTTTGCATAGTGAACAGCCTTGGACAACAGTGATAACTGGCTCCCTCTAGAGCAAAGGGCAGGCATACCTACTGCCCATTATAAAATACCTGGATGCCCCAAGTTCAGAGTTCCTCTACTGTAACACAGCTCACTCTGTGTGTGGGCATCCATATGAGTCCACCTGCCTGGCTTTGGCGAGGCTTGAGGGGAAGCGGAAGTGACAGACGTGCTCACGTTCATGACACTTGTGTGCTGTGAGTAATCAAGTCCTTAATCTCTGACTCAGAAGTCCCACGTCTTCTGGCAGTGTCCATGAAATTGTGTCACCATGACTTGTTTATTTGAAAATAGGGTGAAATGAGAGACCTTTCACAGTGCTTGACTCTTTGGGCACTGAGGATGAGATGCTGACAGAAACACGGTTTTCGGTCAGAGGAAGTGTGAGGACCTCATGGGTTTACTAACAAGGTTGGAGAGAAGGCCAAGGGAATCCGCAGCACCCATGTTGACCGGCTCGTCTAATCAACCAAGCCATAAATGGTCTTCAACTTTGTTTCCTGTTCATGAGAACGAATTGGGGACATAGTTGCCAACGGGGTACCTGGGCATAGATTCATAGTCAGCTGCCAGATGTCGCCCAGGTTGTTGCTAACTCTCTTCTGGGTGGGACTGGGGAGTGGAGGGGTCAGCCTCAGGTCTGCCCCATTGTAACAAGCAGGACTAAGACTCACCTTGGGCGTACAGAAATGTTATCCCCTTTCAGACAGCACACACACCCACTAAACATCAATGGAGGGAAATTTACTACCACTACGGATGAAAACCAGATGAATCATTAGAATTCTGCTGGCTCACTTGGGAGGTGAGGGGAAAGACATGTGCTGCTTGTTAAGGGAGAATAACAACAGCTGAGCCATCTTACAGCTCAGTCCTTCCTACTGTCTGTCACGCCAATCTTATACCCACTCCAAGATGACAGTAAGAGGCCTCAGTTTTGTTTAGTTTGTTTTTTTTTTCCCTTCCAGTGAGTCCTGGCTGCTGTAAGGGAGCTCTATCCCACTCAGGGTGATTCTCTTGAGACAGACAAACCCATAGAAAACCACAGATGAGTCATTGATTACTCTTAGGGTTCTTATTGTCTCAGTTTGGGTTTACAACGCTGCTAAAGGTGACCCAAAGAAATCTAGTTAAATTCTTGTGATCAACTCCACTGTCGTAGAAAACGCTCCTAGCCCTGACATTAAAACCAGGCGAAAACAAGATGTTATTATAACAGTGAGACAGATATAGCCTCTATCAAGGCAGACTCCTCTATCGTGTGTGTGTTTTTAAGCAGGTTCCACGCCCAACGTGGAGCCCAGTGTGGGGCTTGAACTCATGACCCTGAGATCCAGACCTGAGCTGAGATCGAGAGTTGGATGCTTAACTGACTGAGCCACCCAGGTGCCCCTCAAGGGAGCCTCCTTTAAAAGAAAAGTCACAGGGGCGCCTGGGTGGCACAGCGGTTGGGCGTCTGCCTTCAGCTCCTCGGCTGAGAGCCTGCTTCTTCCTCTCCCACTCCCTCTGCTTGTGTTCCCTCTCTCGCTGGCTGTCGCTATCTCTGTTGAATAAATAAAATCTTTAAAAAAAAATAAAAAAAAAGAAAAGTCACAGGTGCGCAACTCAAGCCCACCTCAAGTCCTGACAGACATCTATAGAACACTCTACCCAACAATAGCAGAATGAATATTCTTCTCAAGTATACATGGAACATTCTCCAGAATAGACCACATGTTAAACAATAAAACAAGTCTCAGGCGCCCTGGTGGCTCTGTCTGTTAAGTATCCACCTTCGGCTCAGGTCACAATACTGGAGTACTGGGGATCGAGTCCTGCATCAGTCTCCCTGCTCAGGGGGGAGCCTGCTTCTCCCTCTCTTCCCTGCTCATGCTCCCTATCATTATCTCTGTATCTCTCAAATAAATAAATAAAATATTTAAAAATAAAAAATAAATAAGTCTCAGTAAATTTAAAAGGGTTGAAATCATACAGAGTATGTTCTCAGACCACAACGCAAAGAAATTAGCAATAACAGAAGGAAATTTGGGAAATTCACAAATACGTGGAAATTAAACAACACACTTTTAAATAACTAATGGGCCATAGAAGAAACCTCATGGGAAATTAGAAGCTTCTTTAAGATTTATGAAAAAAAAACACAACATGTCAAAACTTACGAGATGCAACCAAAGCAGTGCTTAGAGGGAAATTTATAGTTGTAAAAAGAAAAGGCCTAAAATCAAAAACTTAAATATCCACCTTAAGAAAATAGAAAAAGAAGAACAAACTAAACTCAAAGCAAGCAAAAGGAAAGCTATACTAAAGATTAGAGAAAAGCAACTAACCTACAAATAGGTTCATTGAAAAGATCGATAACATCGACAAACCTTTATCTAGGCTGGCCAACTCAAGCCCAGTTTAGCCAAAGGGTATGAACCTTGTAGCTCCAACTGGAAAGCAATGTGGCTGTGGTTTCTACGTCAAGGAGTCCCCAGGTGCGAAGTAGATAATGTCAGTGACAGTAACCCTACCACCCGGTAGAGGGTTTTGGATGGTAACGGATTCAGCTAACTGTGGAGACAAATCGCAAGTGATCAGTCTAGATCACTTGTGTAGATGCGCATGCTAATGGGTCATTCTCTAATGAGACTGACGGGAATCAAGCTGTTGATCGATCCTGCATTGCCCAGATTGTCTCCATTTCTGCCTGGATCCTTCATCATACCAGACATGGCAACATGTCCGCCATGTTGGGCACGAAGTAAAGGACTCTATGCTTCTGGTGCAGAGGCCCCTACTCCATGCCAGACTTGTGATTCCTGCCAACGTTCATCTGTTTGTCTTGGGACTAGAGAGACCACAGTGTATGCAGTGTTGCCCCTGTTCACTCCTGAGGGGTTGAATGCATGGAACCTTTTACACCTTCTTGAGGCTATTGGTGGTGCTGCACACTTTTTTAGGTTACAGTGGCACTGCTCCAGTCCAATCAGCCAACTTTGGCCACATCATTGTGGTTCTTTTTTTTTTTTTTTTAAGATTTTATTCATTTATTTGAGAGAGAGAGAGAGAGCACAAGCAGCACAAGCAGGGGGAGGGACAGAGGGAGAAGCAGACTCCCCGCCCAGCAGGGAGCCCGATGGGGCACTTGATCCAGGACCCTGGGATCATGACCTGAGCTGAAGTCAGATGTTTAACCGACTGAGCCACCCAGGTGCCCCCACATCATTGCGGTTCTTGAGACTAATCCGTGTTTTTTACTTTCTGGATGATTTGATCTAGCAACAGTACAACTTTTATCCCAAAAGCCACTCAACAATGGGCTGATAGTCTAGGTATTTGGTGGCCCTTCCAAGCTCTCTATCATCCACAGGCACGTGGTACTCTTGAGTACTAAAGTAGCCTTCTCAAATATAAAATCAAAAAGCATGCGAGTCTTGGGCGCCTGGATGGGTCAGTCGTTAAGCATGTGCCTTTGGCTCAGGGCATGATCCCGGACTCCTGGGATCGAGCCCCGCATCGGGCTCCTCCACTGGGAGCCTGCTTCTTCCTCTCCCACTCCACCTGCTTGTGTTCCCTCTCTTGCTGGCTCTCTTTCTCACTGTTGAATAAATCAATCAATCAATCAATCAATCAATCAATCTTTAAAAAAAAAAAAAAGCATGTGAGTCTTGATCTCCAGATCGTGAGTTCAAGTCTCATGTTGGGAGTAGAGTTCACGTAAAAACAAAACAAACAAACAAACAAAAAACATTCAAAAAGATTTCTGACCCTCCACCCTAGTTCACACACCCCAGTTCAGCAATTCAATTACTGAATGTGGCTGTCCCTAGGATGGAGCCATCTCCCCTTGGCCAGGTCCTTTGTCATGGTCAGGATGAGAGGGGTGCGGTGTAGATAGACCAGTTCTAAAAATTCACTGGGGTGCCCGGTTGGCTCAGTCAGTAGAGAGTGTGACTCCTGATAGCAGGGTTGTGAGTTCGAGCCTACGATGGGTGTAGAGATTACTTAAAAATAAATAAAAATTCAGGCTTCTACACTCACCATTCCTAGACATATGATTCTTTCTTTCCCCTACTACTAGCCCCAGCCTGGCTGGTGCATCTCCTGGGTGGCAGTTCCGTCAAAAGGGGGCCTACAACTGTGGCTCAACCACCTAGGTTCTCTTGTTGGACTGACACAGTCCGGGGTCATGAGGATAACCGGAATGCTCAGTGTGTACCCCTCTCTGAGTCCCCAGCATTGGCCTACGTGTAGACTGGGGGACATAATGAGTCCCTGTACGTTTTATGAAAACGTCCTTGTCCTTCTTGCACCAGACCCTTCCAAGCGAAAGGTGTAAGTAGGAATGACTGGGAAAAGGTGACATTCTAGTTACTGGAAAAGAACAGATTGATTTTGTAACAATGTGAGGAAAACAACCACCTCGGCAGCTGGGAAAAGAGGACCTCAGAACACAGGAGACACGGAGGAAAGAGAAGCATTAACGATCTTTGTCTTTCCAAGCCACCTGGAGCCTCCCTTGCTGAGGTAAACATCCTGGTCCAACTCGCCCAAACTGTCACAAGTGCCTTCAATTTAACTGACTGCTGGGCCTGCTATCCTTCTCTAGACCGTTCTGACCTTGATTTGATCGCCATTCTGCTTAACCTTACTGAAAGCCTGGAAGCAGCAGAGGGCGGCCTCAGCTCCAGCATTTCCCACACAAAACACGGGCCAACCCCAGCACCCCCAGGTGTCTTCCTCATCCCCGGTCCTGTAGCCGTCATCACTCACAATTCCCTGGGGTGGATGAATGCCATCTGGCTGGTGGCATGGACAAACAGGACAGGTTGGGCCCTCAGTCAGTCCCTTCAAAAACAAGAACTAGACTCAATGATCTGGCTTGGACTGGGAACTCTAAGGCTACTGGCTTTGGGAGGGGCCATGCTGAAGGCACCATCAACCTGTGTACCCAGCTGATAGAGGTCTGTCCCATGGGGGGAGGGGCACCAGGTTTCTTCCCAGAAGCACCATGTGCTCCCTTGAGACTATCCAACTTGAGTGGAAGTCAAACAGTAACTTGCCTCTTCCTTGAAAACACAATGACTTGAAATATCTCCCCGACTCCGGTTGAAGTAATCAATGGCACCACGTTGGCCCAGGAGGGTTTTAGGAGAGCTTTCATTCACTAACTAATGTTGCTGTGGATGATAGAATTTTCCTGGACTTCTTCTTCCTTGCAGGCCAGGGCAGAGTCTGTGCAACTGTTAATACATGCTGCTCTACCTGGATTAACACTTCCGGCCAAGTGGAGGGGTTGATACAGAGAGCGCAGGAGCAAGCAACCTTGCTTTTTTCAGGGAGATCTGACGCTTTACGAATTTGTTCGGCTAGGACCTCCTGAGGGGCATGGTTGAGGTAAGTACTATAAACTGGCCTCTTCCTGGCCTTGAAGTCCTGTTGAGAGCGGCCTTGAGTGATGCTGTGTGTGACAAATTGAACAGATTTGGTCCCAGACTCTGCTGGTCAGGCTTGCCAATAGAGCAGTGCAGTCATGGGAAAATCTGCCAAAATCAGAGACTGTTCCGAAATGAGGGTTGGTTATTCTTGCAAAAACAATTGTCCAGGAGTCTCTGAAGTTTCTGCACATTTTGCAAGAGAGGCACTGGCTTCCCTGCCCTGGACTCCTCTCAGGGATGTTGGTATCGTGAGCAGCCATGGAAGATGGAGACGATGTCTCCCCCAGAGCAAAGGGCAGACGGGCTTGCTGGCCACTAGAAAAGATTTGGGTTCTCTAAGTTTAGAGTTCTCTCCCTACTGCAATGCACTATGTGGAGACATCTCTCTGGCCTATTGGTGCCCCCTCCATGGGACGTAGGGACAAGGGGACAGATGATCACACAGTTTACTATGCCATGAGTAATGAAGTCCTTTGTCTCCGACCCAAGAATCTCATGTCTTCTGCCAGCATGCACAAAATAATGGTGGGCTCACTTGTTAGTTTGCAAGTAGGGGACCATCTCACCCCTTTCCCAGTCCTTGACAGGGGTATGTAGAAAATCCAAGAAAGCTGGTGGTAAAGCCTATTCACAGCAGTCATGGTGGGCAGACCAGTTGTCTGGGAAGCAGTGGGCTTGGGCTCTTTCAGATTATTCCTTCATCAAAGAATCTATCATACCTTCATGTGAGCCAGCCCCCCATCTGTCCCTACCTGTGGCATGGGTGATGTGCGGTAGTTCGGCCCATTCCCCAGGGGTAGCACACACCATGGTGGCGTCATACACAACTCAATTACAGCCACCGCTTGACTGCCGGGTTTGGAGGTCAGGTTCACAGGGTCCCAAGTGGCCTGTGCTGAACCACTGTGATTCTGAAAAACATAACTGTATTTTCACACTAACAGGCACCCAAAAGGGGTCAGCTTTTCTTCTTGTTTTCCACAGCAATGTCAACTGGCCTGACATTTCTATGAAACAGGAGTGAGCTAGATGATACAGTCATAGAAATAACACTATTCAGGGGCACCTGGGTGGCTCAGTCGTTAAGCGTCTGCCTTTGGCTCAGGGCGTGATCCCAGGGTCCTGGGATCGAGCCCTGCATCGGGCTCCCTGCTCTGCTGGGAGCCTGCTTCTTCCTCTCCCACTCCCCCTGCTTGTGTTCCCTCTCTTGCTGGCTATCTCTCTCTTTGTCAAATAAATAATTAAAATCTTTAAAAAAAAAAAGAAATAATACTATTCAACTTTCGGTGTCTGTTTTCTTTGGGGAGGGCACTGTACTAAGGGCTTTGCATGAATTATCTCACTTAATGCTCAGGACAACGCTGGGAATTAGGTCTTCTCATCATCCCCAATTTACAGATGAGGAAGCTGAGGCTTGGGCAGGATGAGATTTCTCCACGATCACTCAGCTGGGACGTGGCAGGGCTGGGACCCCATCCAGGCAGCGCACCTCTTGACCCTGATTCTCAGTGGGCTTTTCCTGTGTCTGGAAGGCAAAGAAGGGGAGCAGGGCCGAAGATGCTGTCTGATTGATCAAGCATGAAGAAAGGTTCATTTCATTCTCTAATCCCACCTCTCAGTGCCCTTCATCTCTCAGTGGCACATTGGAGGGACTCAGTGACAGCCGCTCTCAGCAGTGTCTTCTCGAAGAGAGATGCTTCAGGGCAGAACGGCCCCCTCCAAGCCTCTGAAACTTCCCACCCTCATCTTCAGAACTGATGAGTAGCCCCCCCCCCCCGGCCAGGTCTTTCTTCAGAGCCCAGAAGCTTCGCAAAGACATTCAGAACTGTGAAGGTGGCACAGAGCCCCTCTTTCAGGGATTGGGGCCCATCTCCCCACAGGCAGCCCAGCCCCAACCAGCCAGCCCATCATGGTTCCCAGACCCAGATCACAGGACAGGAGCTGACATGCACTGCATCCTTACTATGTGGCCAGCAGCCACTAAGGGGTTCCTAAAAGTCACCTCATTTGATTCCCTGTTCAACCAGGAGGAAATCAAGACACAGAGAAGTTGAAGAATTTTCCCAGTTCCCGTAGTTAGTACAGGACGCAGCCAGGAAAATCTAGGACGGCTGTGCTGTGCTGCCTCCTGAAATGGAATTTTCTTACGCAGGCTGCTGCTGCCCTCTCCAGCTGAACCCCCTAAGGAGGCAACAGGAGCCCTGGGTGTGAGTCCGGCCTCTGCCGTTGACCGGCTGTTTAACCTTGGCCAAGCCCCTTGCCTTCTCTGGGCCTCAAGAACCCCCTCCCCACAAAGGAGCCTTCCCTGACATTTAAGCAGTCCGAACACTGCCTGGGTTTGGCTCTTTGTCCTAGGCCAGCGGAGCTCCTCCTTGCCCGCAGGGCCCCACCCACCCACATTCAGGACATTTGTGGGGCCCTTCCCGTTCCTCCCTCCCTGGAGCACTGTGTCAGTTCCGGAGCAGGCAGGCTGGAGTGGTCTCTCAGGTCACTCAGGTGATCAGGTCACTCACCTGATGACCTGAGTCTAATCATTTCATCTTGCAAAGCCTCAGTGCCCCCCTTTGCAGGGTCACTGGAAGGATGATATAACGTAACAGTGCAAAGTGCATGGTAAATGGTGGGCACTCTCGCGGTCTCACTCCATTTAGTCAATCAACAAACTTCAGTACCTTCTGTGTGCCAGGCCCTGTGCTGGGATCTGGAGACAAAGGTGTGCCTTCCTGGGAGGGTGGGGAGACAGACAATAAGTAAGTAAACATACCTATTAAGAGGAACGTTTCAGGCTGTGAGGAATACCACCAGGAAACAAACAGGTGATGGGACCCAGAGGGCCAGCGATGGCTGTTTCAGAGAAAGACAGAGGGAAGGGCCTCGTAGAGGCAGGATTAGACAAGAAGGATCACACCTCCCCCGGCCTGCCTGCCACCTCCCAACCCTGCAGAGGCAAGAGGCACAAAGGACCTTGTGGGTCCAGGCGAGCAAAGAGAAGCCACTGGAGGGGTTTTGTCAGCTTTTTTTTTAAAGATTTTTATTTATTGGGGCACCTGGGTGGCACAGCGGTTAAGCGTCTGCCTTCGGCTCAGGGCGTGATCCCCGCGTTATGGGATCGAGCCCCACATCAGGCTCTTCCGCTATGAGCCTGCTTCTTCCTCTCCCACTCCCCCTGCTTGTGTTCCCTCTCTCACTGGCTGTCTCTATCTCTGTCGAATAAATAAAATAAAATCTTTAAAAAAAAAAAGATTTTTATTTATTTATTTATTTGACAGAGAGAGAGAGCACAAGTGGGGTGAGGGGCAGAGGGAGAAGCAGACTCCCTTCTGAGCAGGGAGCCCAATGCGGGACTTGATTCCAGGACCTTGAGATCATGACCTAGGCCAAAGGCAGACGCTTAACCGACTGAGCCACCCAGGGGCCCCCCACTGGAGGTTTTTAAGCAGGGGTGTAGCATGGTTGGAATCAGGTTTTAAAAGGTGACTTTGGCACCAGGTAGAGGAGGGACCAGGGCAGACACAAGTGGCCATGGGGAGACCTCTTAGGCAGTGGAAATGATCTAGAATGACGGGAAAGGGCCTGGTCTCCTTGGACTTGCAGGAGAACTCCATCTAGGAGGCATGGAAAAATGCCGGTAGATTCTATGGGGGGGGGGACAGCTGGCTGTGGTGACACAGGAGATGAGGATAGACAGTGGGCAGGCCAGGGATACCCCATGAGTTGGACTGTCACAGTCTGCCCTGCTGGTCCACTCTGCCTCCTTGTCCTCCCTGCTCCACGCCTAACCTCTTGTGCTAAGGCCCCCCAGG
This sequence comes from Ailuropoda melanoleuca, assembly GCF_002007445.2. NCBI lineage: Eukaryota > Metazoa > Chordata > Mammalia > Carnivora > Ursidae > Ailuropoda > Ailuropoda melanoleuca. The sequence continues at coordinate 84,284,815 of NC_048233.1, read as the reverse complement.
GGCCCCTGCCTGCAGGCTTCCTTTGGGGTTCAGCCCCTGGGAGGCCCAACTGGACAAGAGGAGACTAGGGTAATATTTATTTCCCCAGCCCCTTCCCTGCAGGCAGCAGGTGGACTGGTGCTGAAGGTCTCTGCTGCAGGCCACAACTCCAGCTTCTGGGGCTCCCGGCTGAGGTTAGTGGACAATGGATCCCCCCTCCCAGTCCCTTCAGCAGCCAGGGCTTCCCTCTGTTGCCCCCGGTGGTCCCCTAGCCCTCTGTCAAGAGACCCTCCCATCGAGCCGCCTCAGTCACCCACGTGAGGGTACCCTCTGTTCCCTGCTGGCTCCCCGCTAGGCTTAAGGAGTTTGGTAATGACACTAGGTAACATTTACTGAGCCCTCAGTCTGTGCCAGGCACCGGGCTCGGTGCTTGCTTGCACTGCCCCAAGTCCCCACCCCATCCTGCTTTCAGCAGCAGGAGACACTGTTGGCCTCGCGCTCCTCCCAAAACACTCCTCTCACTCTTCCCCATCACGTCCCTGGTTTCCCTCTGTGCTCTCTCCAGCTGCTCCTTCTCAGTCCCTTCTGATTCTGCCTGCTCTCCCCGACCTGGGAGTGGGGACCTCCCCGACCTGGGAGTGGGGACCTCCCCGGTCCACCCAGGGCCCTCTTCTCTCCCAGGCTAAGCCCAGCCTTTCCCATGGCCATTGATGCCCCTGTATGCTGGGGACCCCAAGTCTATGTCTGCAGGCCGGACATTCTGTCTGGGCTCTAGACCTCTGGGCTGAGATGTCTCTATTTGGAGGACACAAGGATCTCAAACTCAGCAAGCCGCAAACAGAACTCCAGCCTCTTCCCCGTGTCTCCCTCTCCTCTGCCACCTTCCTCACCCACCCACAGGCTTGAGCCAGAAACCTGGAGCCATTCGTGCCACCTGCCTCTCTGGTACCCGCCACTCACCCTGTGTCTAGATTCCGCCTCCCGAATACATCATCTCTCAGGGAATGCTGGCAACAGCACCCCCTCCCGCCCTGACACAGTCCCATTGCAATGAAAAGAAAACCCAGATTCCCCACGTGGTCTCCCACCTCCATATTCTTTTTCCCCCTTCACACCCTGTTGCTTCACTTGCCTTCTTTTAGTTCCTAGAAGAATGGAATCTCTGCCCCCGCCCCGCCCCAGCCCTGCATGCCCTCTGTAACTGTCTCTTGACCCCTGGGCCCCCATCCCTCAGGCCCCCTGCAGGCTTCCCTCCAGCTTGGCTGGCTTCACACGGGCCCTGTGAACTCCTGTTCCTCTCCCAGCCTCCGGCTTACCAGTCCCTTTGTCGGAGGGGCTTCCTGGACCTCCGGGTCCCAGCATGCTCTCGTTCCTAGTTCTTGTTCCTCTCTGTCACGGCACCGGCCTCTACTGCAGCCACCATAGTGTGTGAAGTGATTTGTGGCACATGTCGGGCTTCTCCTGTGCAGAAGCTCCGGGAAGGCAGGGACTGGCTCCATCTCTTAGCAAGAGCTTGGTACGTGGTAGGTTCTCAGTCTGTTGAATGACTAGATCCCCATTTCACAGGTAAGAAAAGTGAGGCTTGGAGAGATTAAGACTCTATCCCTGGTCTGCTTGTGCTGTGTTCCCAGGGGAGCCACAGCCTGCTCTGGGGTCAGAGGAGGGTCAGGTTCAAATGAGTGTGAGGAAAAAATGACTATAAAACTATAAAACGCTCAGCCCTGCACCTGGCGGGTGGTAAGCATTCAGTCTTATTCCCTGCCTCAGTGGGACCTGCACCCTGAGGAAGGGTGGGGCTGCCCCTCACACCCACTTTGGGATTCCAGCAGTAGGGATCCAGAGGACGTGGCCTCGCCCCAGCCCTGCAACACCAGGCTGTATGAACAGGTCAGAGCCCACTGAGCAATTCAGGCAGGGGCACCCCTTAAGGGTCTCCCTCAGTGCTTCCAAAGCTACCCGAATATACCCATCCTCAAAGTGAAAACCTTGAGTTCCTTGGACAGGTGTTCCTAAAGGCAAGTCCCCGAACCCCCCTCCCCCCCCCCGTCAGACTGCCACCCCTAGCGCCCAGCCGGTGAGGGTTTGGTGCCACTCTGACTTGGCAGTGTCCTGCTCTGGATACCCTGGTCACACCCACCCCCTGCCGAGTTCTCTGGGTCAGACACTGAATCCTGGGGTCTCTTGGCCAGGCCCTGTCGCTATGGCTGGGGCCCCAGGACAATGCAGCCCTCCAGGGCCTCCCTTCCAGACCGGTGGACAGGCCTGGCTCCTCTCCAGCCTTACCAAACTCAAGGCCCCTCCCCAGCCCCTGCCAACCCCTGCCCTGGGGCCCTGCTGTGCCCCTCCCTAGCCCCCTGGGCTCTCAAGCAGCACCCCCCTCATCCCGGCTGTTAGCCTGGGAAGGGGGCCAGGCCCTGAGCTCAGACCTTGGCGATTCCAGAGTGTCTGAGGCCCGAGCCAGCCCCGCCAGCCCGGCCAGACAAGGCGAAGGGGGTGGGGGCAGGGTGGGCACCAGGAAGCCATCTGGGGGGGGTTGGCAGGGAAGCTGGGTCTCCAGCTTTGTTCTTTCTGCCCTCTTCTGGACCCCTCACGGAGCCCCTGGCCAAACGGTGCCCTCTCTTTGAGCCTCTCCTCAGAGGGGAGTGGACCGGCACTAATGAGAAGCGACTCTGGGGTGGTGAGCCCCCCGCCTGCGCAAGGGAAGCTGGGAAAGGGCTGAGAGGCCGGGGTTCCAGCCCCACCTGGCCGCCCGGCGGCCGCGTGACCCGGCCAGGGCCCGGGGTCCTCCCCCAGCTTCAGTGGCCCGCTCCGACAAGGCCTCGCCGCCCCGCCCGGAGGAATCCGGCGGGCCGGCCGGCGTCCCAGGTGAGGGCCCTCTGGAAAGCGCCCAGCGCGGCGGCGGCGGCGGGTTCCGGCGGGGCGGGCATCTGGGGCGGGGACCGCCCCCCGGCCTCCGCCCGCCCGCACGCCCTCGCTCCTCCGGGCGGCCGCGGCGACGCTTGAACAGAAAAAAACTGTCTCCCTGGCCCGGGGCCAGCGTCCCAGCCCCCCTCGCCGCCGCCGCCGCCGCGCCGCAGCCAGGGAAAACAACTGCTCACTTCTCCCTGCGTCCGCCCCGCGCGCTCCCTGCTTCCCGGCGGCCGCGGGAGCCCAGCCCGGCCGGGGGAGGCGCGGAGCAGGCCGGCCGCCCGGCCTTCCTCTCCCCTCGCTCCTCCTCTCCGCCTCAACTCGCTCGGCCTCCGCGCGGCCGCCTCAGTTTGGGGCCTTCGCAGGGCCCCCCCCCCTTCCCCGGCCCCGGCTCGTGGCGGGGCTCC